>NC_135152.1:21547412-21744912 GCF_050948215.1 Halictus rubicundus
TATTGAACGAACGTGCGGATTCACTCCGACGATTCGACTGCTCGAACATCTCGAGAGTGCCGCGAACAAAGGGGACGTTCACCGCACGAATAAATTTCACCCACCATTTCCTTCTTATCGATTTTCATTGGAGACGATTGAATCACCAAGAATTCAATATTTTCGAAAAATACTGAACACTCGAACGGCCCAAAACAAATACTTTACACTTTACACAAACAAGTTTGGACGTTTCTATACGCACGGTTGAATTGTAATTAGATTTGCGACGAGTATATACCGAAATTATCGCCGCGTCTAGTTAAACCTCTATTTAAACCTACTCGCGTCCCGCGAAAGCAACGACTATTCGATTATTCGCGTCGGATGGAACAGTGTAATCGAATTTCCACGAGGCGCGCGTTTCAACGAGCGCGACGCGCTTGATCCCATTCGTTTTGCTCGCGATCCGAATTACAGAACAGGTTCAAAAGCGTTCCGGCTGGGTGGAGAGGAATAAGGGCAGGTGGGAGGGAGGAGTGCAATTATCCGGGCCGGTCGCACGAAAACGCCATCAAGGGGCATGCCCGATGAAAATTAAACGCGTTTAGTGCGATTTTCTCGTTTGGACTGCCGCCAAAACCTACCGAGAGCCTGCACTGGCTTTCGGGCTCGTGGTCCTCGTCGCTTGGACAATGTCATGGAAAAATAGGCAGAAAAAGAATCGAGAC
The DNA here is from genome assembly GCF_050948215.1 of Halictus rubicundus. Taxonomy (NCBI): domain Eukaryota; kingdom Metazoa; phylum Arthropoda; class Insecta; order Hymenoptera; family Halictidae; genus Halictus; species Halictus rubicundus. The sequence goes on from NC_135152.1 coordinate 21,548,123, forward strand.
AACGTAGGATGTAGCCAGCGATACAAACGATTATTGGACACGGTTTTCTGGCTGCCTATCCGTTCGTCGAGTTAAACGGGTATTCTGGTGTGACAGGTTCGAAAAATTCAGTTTTTGAAGTCAAAACTTGTTTAAGCGCGCCGCGTACACGCTTTTTGCTAGGCAGCGAATGAGTCTGATCCGTTATCCGTCACGCTCCGAGCTGAAACGCTCATTCGGGTAAACTCGGGGAGCCGAGAACACATCGGGAAAAATCGAAGTAAACCTTGCTGTAGGAGAAAAAATAACATTTTAAACCATTAAACTGATAAATTTTGCTATTGTCGTGGATCAGGTGAATTCGAACGAAACCATGGAACGATTTGTCGACTCGAATATGAATATCAGTTTCGAAAAATGTCTAGAAGTATTTCTTTCTAATTTTTATAAACCATTAAAGACGGACAAGATCGGAAAAATCGAACCTGTTTATTCATAGTGTACTTCGAGTACCCATAAGTGTGTGTGTGCAAAATTCTAATGCAAAAAGTTTAATAGTTCTTCCGAAAAAAATCCCCCGACGATTGGTGAAGAAACGGCCTCGACAACCAGAATACATACTCACGTAACAACTTGTACCGGATTATAATAAAAAATTTGCGAAAAGCCTAAAAATAGACCTGTCATACCAGAATAGCCTCTTAACGTTTCACGCGCGGCTCATAACGAATTTAGAAACTCATCGGGAACATAGGAAGATACGGATCGTGGATCCACGACCTAAATAGGGTATGCGTATCGCCTCGGGTGGTGCAGGTCAGTATCGGCGGACGAGAAGCAGAAGTTATACTGGCGGGCTTATGAATAACAAATATCCATTGCACCGCAAAGTCGTGCGGAATCGTATATATATATATATAACGCGCGCATACACACGCACGTTTCAAGTATTCCTGGGAACTGGATCGTTCGAGGTGCGCGTCTTTCTCCTCGTAGCTCCTCGAGAAATGTGTTTCCTTCTGGGCTGGGTAAAGCACCAAGATTCCATTATTGACCCTCTGGGGATGGCGCGGTTGTAAATTTGATCCCCGATAGCCGGTAAAATGGTTTTGGGACCTTTGGCGCGGTAATAATATTGATAGAATTATTCGCGCGTCTTGCAATTTTATTCCTGCTTGATAGCTGTTGCGCGTGCAGCATAGATTCGAGAGCCTGTGCACTTTTATTCGAACCGTACGCTGTTAGAATAAAAGATGTCGCTCCGGCACTGATCAAGTTGCCCGACACCAGCTCATTTTTCTCTGTCGCTTTATCTTGCGAAGTTCAAAGTGTAACTTCAAGTTTCACGTGCAATCCGGCAAAGTAAATTGAAGCTAGGTATAAACCTATTTTTCTCGAATAAAATAAACGATGTAACCTGTTAAAGTTATAGCACTCCGCTCTGATCGAATTACATCAATTGCTTTTATAACGTAGGATTAGATTCGATAAAGTCGCTACGAGCTTTAACGAGTGACAGGTTGATTTACAGAATAATCTGGCTAAACGGCTATTATCTGTTTAATAAAACGGCCAGACTAGTTCGTAGTCGGCTCTACAGATTCTTACAAGCTTCTTAGGAAGCTTCGCTCGTCTTTCGTCTTCTTGTTCTGAATTAGAAATCTTGAAATTTCAACTGTTTTAACTTGATAATATCTTTTTCGTTTGAAACTGGTAAGAACGTCTGTTACCCTTTATTTGAGAACGATACGAAATGTGGTAGGCGATATTAGGTGCGCTTACCCTGGTCCAGGAGGATCGAATCGATACTCGAGCCGCGCACCGTTCGCCATTTCAATGGAGGATTCCGCGAAATTCGATCATGCCAATCGAAGAATGTCTGCCGGGATTGGATGGCATTGCGTCACGAATAATTGGTCCGATTCGACGGTGGAAAGCTGTGTTTTCGCGTCCGCAGGAGCGTATCGTTCGTATTTGTTCCTGTAGTGTTCCGCGGCGCGGCACGCTCGATGCGCGGACGTGATTGCCCGACAATCGGAGCACCGTTAACGAGGGTACTGTTTTGGAAAATTTCTATGAATATCGGGCCGTGCCTTTTGAAAGCGTACTTTCACTCTCTCCAATTACGAATCCGCTGGAAACCTGAATCGGCGCATAGATCTTCAGTTTTCATCCAGCCTGTGTTTTCGCTTAAATACGCAAACATTTCCGTCCACTCGGACAACCGCGACCGGTATACTGGGTGGCGTTTATGATGCGAAATGAATTGGTTCTGGACACGTCCATCCAGCATAGACCCGGGACTATCCGGTAATGATAGATCACTCGATTTTCTAGTATAATTCATTTTAACTACCGGATGATTACACACGGAAAGACTGATTTATTGCATTGCCAAGCGCGATTTACGACCCCTCCTACGGTATTGTGCTCGGACTGACTTTGAACGGAAAATTCACCGTTCGCGTTCCTGTTTCTCGCATCTCAATACTCATTCTCTTCGAAATCAAATCAAATTATAATCTCAAGATTTATGTATTTCTTCCTGCTAATCGTCTTTGCCAGCATTACTACATTTTATGCACTATTTTCTTACATCTGACTGCATTTTACACGCCAGAACCCATCAAAATGGCGAATTTGAGATTCTTTTATTTTATAATTACCGTATACACTTATTTATTCAGGCGTATTGTATAAAAGGAATAGTGCAACACCTCTTTTAAATTCTTTAGCACCGTCGTGACTAATTATTTTGATCGACAGTTTTTTAATTCGAAGAAAAATGAAGTTAAACTCACGACTTTATTCGTGAACAGCCTCGCCTCCCTTGGCTTTCCGCTTAATTGCTTCAATCGATATTTTCCGGTGAAAAAACGACATGAAAAGCCCTCGCGGTAACTCGCGGTAACTCGCGGCCCGGCCGATCCGAACGATCTCTCCAGGTTTTTTCTTCGCGTGCTCGTTGGAATCGAAATCAGGTGGTCAGAGCTGGCAGAAATCTGCATAGAAATCTGCAAGGAGTCCGCAACTATGCTGAAAATTCCCAGACACCCTATAGGCCGGTGCTCTGGACCGCAAGGCCGTCTATGCACGACACTCTGTGAAGATTGCCGATTCTCGTTAAGATGCAACGATAACAGTCAACCCGGTCTCGAAAGTAAACGGACGTTGTTATACTCGCGTAAGATAAACCAGCACTCTTTGCATCATGCTCCTCGACAAACGAGACTTTATCCTTCTCTTCTTATTAAGCGAGCACGGGCGACGTGCCCAGATTTCTGTCCAGCGCGCCGCTATTTATGTGTGTCTAACACAGCAAAAGTAAAAGGCCCATTTATTACAAATCTGTTTCGACCGGACGATAAACAATCGGGTGAAAACTTGAACTCGGCGAATAATTGACCGCGCTCCGCGCCGCGCCGCGCCGTTGCGATTCCGAGATAAAACCATTTTGCTCGGCACTTTTCCGCGGACAAATTATTTGTCTCTCCTCCTCGATTTTTCCGGCGATCGCGAACCAAAACTGGAGCTCCGAAGTTCTAGTTTTCTCTCGGTGGTTCTGGTAAAGTTGACTTGGTCGAATTTTCATCGTTTAGTGTCTTATATATTCAGTTTTTAGTATTTGTCATTGACAAGATCCGGTTCAAGACATTTCTTCGCTTGAACGTCTCAGAATATGCACAGGACTCCGGAATGATAAATAAATTGACCGGTACGATAGAGATAAATCAAGTTTCTACTTATATGGAGCCTAATTCTGTTTGATTTCAGTTTCCGCAGATTGACGCGTAAAAGTCCACCGATTGCCGGGGAAAATCGAGGCTTCGTCGGAATTCCAATTTTCCCAAGGCAATAAAATATGATTCGCGCGACCGGTGACTTATGGTCGTCGTTGTACACGTTCGCGGCAGCCAGTGCATAGATGCATATTCAAACGGAGCCGATCGATCGGCACGATGTTCGCCGATAACCGAGAGTTTCCCTTTCGCGGACAGAATGCGGCTCGCTCTTCCTTTTTCTCGTGCTGTCGAACCGCGGACCCTCTTCGCTGTAATTTTCCACTGGTTTTCTCCGCGCGTCGAAGATCATTACCCGATGCCGATCGTGTCCGATCGAGCCTGAATTCCCAGGATTCCCGTGGATCTTAATCCCCCCCGGATCGATGCGGCGCGGCGCGGCGCGACGGCCGCGTAGATTTGTTTCGGCCAGTCTCGCGGACGGGATCGAGAACGGTCTTAAATCGTCCGCGAGGATCGAGTTTCGCGACGTTCGAAGGCCGCTGATTGCGATTTATGTCACGCACGGAAATTTCGCGGCGCGAGCTCGATCCAGATCCTCGATCCTGAATCAAGCCGATCGCGCGTCGACTCGCGCGATTGTGCTCGCCGGTGCGGTGAACAAGATACGAGAAGGACAACCGTGTCCAAGTGGAATTCCTAATATTTCCCGGTCGCGGGCAGGAAATTTCGCGACTGACAGGTGGAAAATAAGTGGCATTGTCGCTCCTAGCCCGGGCGTTACTCTTCGTTAAGAGTGACAGTGGGTGTTCGAGAGTTATGGCCGACAGCGGAGCCGACTAGAATATTCCGTTTCGTAGGCCGCCCCGGGAAAAAACGAGGAGGAAACGCATAGTCTTGACAAATGAACAGTCGGTAGGAATTCATTCCAGAGGTGGTCAACGTTATTGATTAATGGCACGCTCGAGGGAGTGGTTGACAGTCCGAGTCTCTTATAAAACAAGTCGATTTCATCAGCATTCTAAAGAAACCATGAGAATGTATCGGAAACTTTCGTCCGTTTGTTGCCGAAGTCGATGGACACGATGATTCACTTTCTACAGTGAAATACGTGTACGTGCATATTTATCAGTATTTTAATATCTCCGTATTTCTTCGGTCGAGGGAATTTATATTCGGAATTTTGACTCGGAAATTCTTACAGAATAAATATAATTACTGCGTTTCATGGATGAACTTTGCCGAAAAATATTCCATATTTCTTGAATGCATCCTTGGGAGTAGGTGCGAAAACAGGAAAAATATTACGAATATTTAGGAGCATCGATGGGATTATTTCCAACATCCGAAATTTATTAAAGAAAAACTTTTATGCTGCTGGTCGCATTGTCGTGCACAGGCGGCGAGAATGAGCGAAATTCGCCGCGAGCGTGGTCGCGGTGGGCAATAACATCGAGCAAACAGTCCGTGAGAAAAAGATCTCGTTCGTTGGAGCCTGTCGGGAGGCTCGAACACGCGTTGCCCAGGCTGATTTACACTTATTATTAATCCAAATTGTAGGGTGAGAAAGCGGGCCGGCCCTTAAATTGGATTGTGGCAATAAAAGCTACCCTTCCGCGCGAGACGCGCCGCTGCACGCATACAAATCGTGTTGGGTGAAAAAGAATTGCGACGATGAAGCCCGTTCCGTCTTTCTCTTGGTCGGGGCATATCCGGCCGGTTTTCCTTTTAACGAGGAGAGCGGCAATTGTTCTTAATGAACGAATGACCGGCGCGGCGACGCGCGACAGTCTCGGAGACAGTCTCGGTTAGACGAATTTAGTGTCCCCGACGCGATCGATCGACTCGCAGACGTTGACTCGCGATCGGAGCCTCTCTTTATCGATCCATCGATCGGTCTCTCGCTTGACCGGATGATACGATTAACGCCGGAATTTTCTCTGGTCGGAACGCGATTTCCTAGGAGAACGCGACACTTTGACCCCAGCGATCAATCTCCGCGGCGCAGGGTGCCTATTAGAGGATTAGACGGCACCAGACGTCTCCGGTGGGCGTGTTCTAAGGAGATCCAGGATTAATTTATTAGCCGATGCAATTATCCGTTGCTCGATGCAGCAGCCCTCGCGAGCAAATCATGCATACCGTAGCTCCGAACGTGTCCCGAGCGCGCGCGTACGCGGTTCGCTAATGGCGATGTTGATTTAAGGCGGCAAGTTCGAACGATCTCGTCGAAAGCTGACCGCTACCGGTCTTAAATAATCGTTTAATTGCGATCTTATTAAACGGCACACGGCACGGCACGGCACGGCTCGGCTCGGCTCGGCTCGGCTCGGCAGCGAGCCGATCGCCGACGATGCGGCGCGGTGGCAGTCGATGCCAGTCGAACCAATAGAACATTTCACCGCGGCAAATGATGGGAAATAAACTGACTCGGAATTACGCGTACTAGAAATCCAAATATGGCCTGTTTAATTGAATTTTCTTCAGCATACGTACAGCCCGTGGAGAACGCCTCGAACCAAATGCGACTGGAAATTGATGGTTGCGGCAAAAGTTCTGGCTGGGATAGCTACTCGATTTTACGAGGGAAATTTGTAGCTGGTAGCAATTACATTGGTTTCAATCAACGAAAATAGTTTCTCAAGTTCAACCAATTCATTTATGAAAGTTCGATGCTTGATGTTTTCGTGTACAGAATCGTAATGCCTGCGTGATTCGCCGAGTTGCTTGAAACTTCCATTATAGAAGTAACGATACAATGAAATCCACAAAATAACGAATACATAAACTATTTTCTTCTAAATATAAATATCAGAAATATACCACTTTTACACCCATAGTTCCTTGTTGTCCATTAGATTCGTCGATAGTATCACAGTTGCACGGTACTTGAGCAAAGTTGCAGCGTGTCTAGAATAATATAGTCTACACAGGTTAATAGAGCTACCTACCGAAATATAATTAAACTATATAATTTTGTAACAAGTTCTAAAGTAAGGCAGGTCATGTTAGACCGCGAAGGGTAAAGACTAACGAGAAACAGTATTCAGCAGTAAAAGACTATAATTATTCTTTCCCGAACCCAAATCGAGTTGAATCTTCTTGACCTCAGAAACAAAAATTGTAGTTTAATCAACGCGTTTCATTCTTCGCATCGATGCTTCGCCATATCGTGTCAGGCGTCAAAGGTTCGAACCGGTCTTTCACAAAGAACCGTATCTCCTGGGATTGATCATCGCATACCCGGTGTTCGTAACATCGTTTCATCATCGTTACAAAATAAAATCTTTGCGCGTAAACTATCCGCGGTGAATTAACGCGTGTACCTATTCATTAGAAAGATGACGCAGTACGAACGGAGAAAGTATTACGGAACGTCTTCTTCGAGGAAACAAGTTCGAGTAAATACATAATAGGGGTTGGTACCTGGAGAGATGGAGAGAGAGAGAGAGAGAGAGAGAGAGAGAGAGAGAGAGAGAGAGAGAGAGAGAGAAAGAGAAACAGAGAGAGAGAGGCGCCACGTTTTCCCGTGCGTGGATAATCATACGTCGAAGCTTATTTCGATCAAGCGGACAGCGAAATCGTGAGACGATGGACCCTAGCGTGAGAGGCTGACCTTATGATTGCCCGTGGATTCAGCGATGGCCCAAGGGCCTTGACACAAAGATCCAGAGTCTCGATCACCCCACGGCATCTCTCTCCCTCCATGATATTACGCCGACGCCGGCCCCTTGTCTTAATTTTTCCTCCGTAATCATCGTAATCATCCTGCCGTAATACTTTTGCTAGCCAAGCACAACGAAGGGTATCCACCGATACGATCCAAACGGACGGATAGACCGGAGGGTCCGAACAATCGAAGCGAAAGCAATCCGAAGATGGAATATAGGGTTACTCCTGAATTCGGCTCTTTCGCGAAAAACCGGAAATACGAGCAGCGGGGCAGGCTTGCAATCCGATTAGGGTGTATAATACGTATAACAACGTTTAATAACATTCATAACTTTATTCGCCAAACGTTGTGAATATATTTCTGGCACATTGTGGCTAGACGTAAAAGTAGACTGAAAAATATCAATACATCGGTATGCGAGTTGAAAGTTACACGGAGCTGTAAAGAGTAACTCGTCACTTTGATTCTACGAGAGTCTCGGTACTATCGATGCTAGAGCGTTGACGGTGGACGTGTTAATTCGAAGGGAGCGATAAGGTTGTTGTTCCGGAGAAAGGTCGACGCCGAAGAGAAACGTAACGCGGGAGGGACCTTTTCTCCGTTCCGAAAATCGTCGGACACCTGTAACGGCGAGATCCAAGTCGGCAATTAGCAACCTTTCGCTCGCTCCGTCCCTCGGCGAGTTCGAATCCTAATCGTCGGCAGGATCCGCGCGCAGAATCGCTCGTGCGATCGAAGGGAGACATAATTCCTCGTCAACACGCGAGGGGTACATCGCATGCACGGGCAAACGATCGCACGCAACCCGTGGTGTTTACAGAATTTAGAGGCGATTCGAAAGGGTATCGCGTTCGCTGAGGACCGTGCAGGGGGGGGGGGGGGGCCTGGCCTACCTGTTTATCGATTCCATCCGTTCTCTCCGAGAACAGTTTTCGAATGAAACCGATATGAAGACCGATATGAAAACGTTTCGCGTGCAACCCGCTCGCGTTTGACGCGCGTACAGCGCACGGCGCGGCGCGGTGCGGCGCGGCGTCAAGCATAGATCAGCAATTGCACGGGCCGAGAGCGTGCTCGAACGGTTAGGTGGTTCACAATACGGGCCGAGTTATGCAGATAGGGGGCCGTGGATCACTCTCGCGATCAGCGTGTATCAAATCGTTCTAGCCGCGTATTTATTTGTTCTGCCACTCGCGAGGGGCCCCGTGGGACGCTCATGTAAATTGCCATTAGCGAGCCGCGCGCTGGCTACCCATAAGACTCTCTCGTGTACACACAAGCTGAAACAAGTCCCACGGTTCTCTCCCTGTCTCTCTTTCTCCCTCGTTCTCTCTCCCTCTGCTGTTCGATTCTTCCATCGGCACCGGCGTGCCCGGCACACGAATAAAATAACAGAGCCCCACCGGTCTCCGCGGAGTAGCTATCTATTTGCGGCTGGTGTAAATGTTTACGGGCCCGTCAGCCTGGCCCACGGCCTTTTCGAGTGACAACTTCCTGCCGAGTGGCAGCTGCTGCTTTCTCACCGTACCGACTCCAGTGACAATTGAACTGATGACGGTGGGATGGTGGCGCGCGTCGTGTTCTTCCTTGGTGTCTGGCTTCCGACGGATCATCTTCGGGCTAACGAGTCCTGCCGCGATACTCGATAGCTAACCCTGGGGTAGCTTACTCCGTTCGCAGCCGACAGTCTTCGATATTCTTTTCGGTACTTTCATTTCGGTCGATACGTCTGCCGTCTTGGGTAAAAGACGCGACCTGGCCAAAGGAATGCGGCTCTGAATGTCCTCTGGGCATTTCTACCAATGGGCTATCGACTAATTGCATCGGTTCCAAATATATTCTCAAAAAAAATCATTCGTTAACGCTTCGGTCGAAAATGTTAACGTTAAATGTACTTTCTACGGTCTTTTATAATGCATCGGCACATCTTTGGAGCGAATTATTTTACCTTGAATGAAAAAACAAATGTTACATATATCCTTCGATGCTCTCACTCTATCATTTTAAATCCGAATTCGTGGTAGTACGATGCACGGCTCTTCGTACAGTAATTCATTTGATTTAAAACCCGTCAACAATGTACTATCAGCAAAGATGGAAAAGCACTTTCGTTTCGAACATCCCGATGCTAAAAATCGTCAAGATCTAGGTGCGATCGTCTTTCACCACAGCAAGGTACGATCCCGATAAACACAGATATCTTTTCGAATTTTCACACCGAGTACCCACTGAAAACCAGCTAATACAGCTTCCGGGACCCAGAAACACTTTCATCCGGAGCTCCGTTGCTACAAATTGCCAGAATCCCGCTTCGATCATCTTTCTCCGAATCCCCGTAACCCGATCCAGCAAGCCTCGGAGGTACGATCTTTATAAATTACCGAGGATCATCCGACTTCCGAGCGTGGCAGATACGTCTGCGGTGATCTCGAAACACTTTCGTTTCCGAGTCCCGATCGCTAAAAATCGCCGGAATCCCGCATCGATCGTCTTTCACCGAATCCCCTTGGCTCTGTCCAGCTCGACGATCGACGTGTGTACGTACGTACCTGCGGGCGCAGGTGAAAGCCGGAGGATGCTTCAATCGCCGGTATCGAACAAATTATCGCAACAACGCGGCCCGGCAGGGGTGTATTTTTCTCTGGGACGATAATCCCGGCCGATCTAATTGCAACATGCACGGTTGCCAGCCACCGTTGATCCGGCTCGAAACGAGCCATGCGTACACGGGCGCGGGCGCAGAGGTGGTCGTTCTTTCCGGCACGGCGTATGAATTATCTCTGGTCCAACGAGCCCCCTTATCTGGCCGAGGTATTAACTTGTCCGCATTAGCATCTGGAATTCCCATTCGAGCGGTCCACGTGCCCGGGACGTCGAAACAAGTATCTACACCGACGTTGTCAGAGACCGTAACGTTCCTACGAATCTACCACACTTGAGATACCTTTTGCACAGGGGTGGTCCACCTACAGGTAGCCACCTAAATATTTCCTCCGGTTGCGGTGACGTAAAACATACTTTCTACGTGCTTACGCCGAGATCTATTTTCCTCGCTATGGAGTAGATCTTCAAATTATTTTGCAATTACCTCGTCAAATTTACATTCTGCATCGTCGTCGCCATTCGTTTGACATTAACAACAAGCTGGAGGGGTATCGTGGGTATACATAATAGGTATTGTACGTGCGGTATGGTGCGTCGATGGTGATGGCGATGGCGACAGCGACGGTGGACGCCTTCGCCGGAATGCGCCGATTCCGGGGCTCGTGGTGAAACGGAGCGGATCGCGTTCTCGCGAGAGCAATCGCCGGTATATCGCGGAGAGGCTCATAAACCACTTTCCAAGTCGTGCACCGCGGCTCATTGTTGCGCGATAACGGGGACCTCTTTCCAGGTGTCCGACGCCGTGCGTCGTATGCTAATGCCGCCGCGCATGCCGTTGTCCTACCTCCCTCCGGGGATAAATTTATGGCGAATTCGAGGTTTTCCCCGTTTGGTTCCGGAAGCAAGGCCGGGCGTGAAAGTACAAGTGCGTTTGTCGCCCGCGAACCAAAACCCGTGTCGCAGGCGTCCATTACCGGTCGGTCGAACGATAAAAGTGATAATCGATCGACACCGATAGCGAAATTACAACCTTGCGCGCAGGCGACGGAAAGCGGAAATACGAGCGAGGGCGGGTGGTCGCGTTAGCGCAGTCCGATCGGACAGCGACGGGTGGTTATGGTTCTTAGGAAAATGGGAAATATGCTCGTTTCCTTATTTAGAGTCGATGTCCGATTTGTTTTTTTACTGTTTCGATAATCGAGTTCTAATGATATTTTACGTCGAAACATAAAACTTAATGTATCGAGGCTTAATAGAATAATCGACGACTGCGCGGGTGTCGAAGCGAGTTCCCCGCGCAACAAGACTCCCCCAAGATAAAACTGTTCAAACACGAATTTCGAGAACGTACACACGCAGCTCCCCCAAGCCACATATATTATTGGTCGGAGTGGATGATATTATTCACGGCGGAAGAGGCGATCCTCGGCAGACGTTCACGCATCGATACGTGACTCCGTAACGCTGATACAGCGGATCGTATGCTCGGAAGCGGGTCGACAGGGTGTTCAGTATCGGTAACGAGACGCTGGGAAATTAGATTCCCGTGAAGAGCACTCGAGGATCCAACCGAGCCGAGCTCCAGAAAAATAACGATCCGCCGCGGGAACTTGCGTAAACGGTTGCGTAAAAGTGGGGCGTCGTATCGACTCGATCGACCGACACGGATATTCTAATTAAGGACAGATCGGCCCCGAGACGTTTCGTATAAATCAGCCGGTAATCTCGCCTGTGGCTTATCAATGAATAATGGCTACCGGCGGTCGACCTTTACCAGCATGTTTCTTAATACGTCGCTTCAAAGTCGGATTATCAGCAGGCCACCTAAAATGTTCGATATATCGTTGATCGAACATTACGCGGCAGTTGTCGCGCGTACATTGATCCAGTGCAATAACGGATTAATCAATTTGCCCGGAATGCTGGCGACGTCGCCTGCTCCCTACCGATTTATTGGCCCCTCCCATACTGTTCCCGCAGTGTCCCTACAGAGGCGAAATTTCCGATGTCTCCTAAATCAGAGGATCGATCGAGTCAAAATCATAGGAATTGTAATGGTATTTACTTGTTTCATTCTTGATACGATAGAACCTCGATTATCCGAACTCTCCGAATACGCGCTTCGCGTGTAATCAGTTCGTTTTAAAGGGATTATCTTTAGCTAAAAAAAAAAAAAAATAGAAAATAATCGGTGAGTTGAGCAGTTATTCTCTAAAAAAATTACTAAAAATTGGTAAAAAATGGCACTCGAAACCAGAATAGCTTGTTGAACCGGAGCGTCGCGGCGCGGCGAATGGAAGCGTCGCGCGTCGGCCCTGGTGGTCCTCCGTATCGGTTTCGCAGGTATTCGTGCCGGGGGCGGTGAGGGGGTGCGGGGGAGTAGGAAGAATGGCGTTCCCAGCAAGGTTCATCGGGAACGTCCCTTTCGCTGTTCCATAGAAAGCGACACGAGGGTTGGGGTCTGGCACGAAAACGTGGGCCGCGATCGTCTCGTTCCCGCGTGCCTCTGACAGGACAGGTTCACGAGGCTGCCGGGGCCGAGTCACGTTGATATTTATCGGCGTGTTTATCGGTAGGTAGGTATACCATACGCGCGCGTGTTACGACTGCCGGCCGCGCCGATCGAACGCACCGGTCGCCGACATTGTTAACGTTTCTATGATTAAACGGCCTTTGCGGAGGCTGGCATGAAACTTATGAAGTTACCAGTTAGGAAAGAAGTTTGCCTTGCTGTCAGACCTGCGCGCGGCGCGGAGCGGCTGATAGAGCTGTCCGGGGAGCCGCTTGTGCAAAAATCCGCTCCGGCTGTGCCCGCGCTGAACGCTCGAGCGAGTCGAACCGACGACGAGACAATGCTGCCGCGATTTTTACGGGATGCTCGACCGATCAAGATACCCGGAGTTATTCGAACAGGTCGAATCTTTTTCGGGCCCGCCTAGAAATATTGCTCCAACTGTCCCGGCCGGTTGAAGCGTTCTATCGCCGGATAAATAGATAACAGATAGACAAGGAATGTGTTGTATAGGTATAGGGCGGGGGACGGGGGACGGGGGACGGGGGACGGGGGACGGGGGACGGGGGACGTATGGGCGACATAACTGTCGCGTAATGGACTGGAGTGAACGAGCTGGGTGTAATGGAGTAAATGGTCCAGATACAGCAGATAGAACCGATGACATGGGCGAAGCGGATCACATTCTATGCTGGCTGCTACACGCGATAAATCTTTCATGTATGTACCGTGTAAGTACCGACTACCTACTTGTTCCCGAAATATTCGACAGACGGGATTTTTATCGTCTTCCGAACGATGTCAGGTGTTTATCAATGGTCCACTGTACGTTTCAGCCTCTGATATAGAAAATAAAATTACTAGACAGCAAATCCACGTCACGGCTGTCTTCTAATCCCAACAATTATTTCATAAAATCGCGACTGCTACGAATGCAGAAAGATTCGCGATTCCATCGTTACGCGAAAGATATACTGGACGGTTGAGAAGATTCCGATCCACGCGGGGTTAATTCGACGAATCAATGGGTACTTGATAAATTTGGTCCGCGGCACGGGAAGCAAAACGAATGGCACGCGTTCTCCTATAAAGCGCAATTTCTGTAACGAGCAACCGGCCGAGTCTTCCGACACGAAGATTGCGGATCTCGGTTTATTATCCCGGAGAGGCCATAGTTTGTATTGGCGCGTAATGCGTGTCCCTGATGCGTATATTCGCGGAAGCTTCGCCGGGGACGATGACTATCAACGCCGGGAAGGCATGCGACTACCAACCGCTGATCCTCGCGAGGTGACACGGTCACCGTCACCGTTGGAAACTGGGAAATAGAGAGATCGGATAAGCTGGCTGTCCACCGGGTAGACGACAGACCAATTATGTTGCTCCGGCGTGAAACTCGCCTCGCGTTGTGCATTCTATGTTCGCATGCGCTCGCGGTGCCATGCCGGAGAAATCGCGACTATATCGAGGCATTACCATAATACGACGCTTCTGTTTCCACGGAACCGCGAAAAAATCCGCGAAACACACCGCGCCGTGGAGCTCGCCAAGAACCGTATCAGAGGAGATGTAAATAATAGGCGATCGGTTCCCGGGAGAAAATATTTCTCGGAATCATAGCGAGCGTTTATGCTAATTCGCATTTTTTTGGGGCCAACGCGCTCGCACGGCTATCATTGCCGAGCTTTTGCCTTCGATACACGTGGCTCCAAGAGCTTGCGCGTTTATCGTCTGTTATTCCCTCGTCGTGGCCAAGTCTACAGTTTCATCCAACTATCGGAGATTGTACGAGATCGTTTCAATTCCAAGGTCTGTATTGCCCGTTTACGTTGTTTCTGGATATTCGTGTAAACGAATAGACATCCTCTCTAGCACTGTTCAGAGAAATCATGGACACACTGTAACTGCATAGAACCCGAGATCTACACTGCTAGACAAAGTAACCAGACACTTTACGTATTCGTATACATATTTCGAGTACTTGAAGGTGGGAAATGTACACTTTATGCACCCTGTGTATCATCTCCAGCGTAAATTGGTAATAACCGATAAAATGAAAAATTATAGTATTTACGGTTTATGCGAAGTTGCTGCACACTAGATCGACTAGAAAATGTTTCCGTACGTTTTCATTAAATTGAGATTAATATATTGTAAGGGTTGGTTGTTCTATTCGAAAACGTTCTGCCATCTTGCAGTGCCTTTATCGCAATATCTATTGAGAATGCAACGATATAAAAACTCATATAAAACAAAAAATTTTCCATGCCCCTATCAAATTCGTGTTCTCTTCTCCAATACATCGTAAAAGCGGCGTTAAATCGAGCTACAGTTCGCGAAAACAAAACAAGTATTAACGTGCAACTTGTTCGAAGCCAGTTGCTAGAAATAATCTGGTTGCTTTATCCTCAAATGATATGCCCCCAGCCAATCGATCCAAGAGCTCCATAGGGGACAGCAACCTAAAGTTCCGACCCTAAAGTTCTGAGCCGGAATTATCGGAAAAGTAATCGAGAAAAGGGGGATCGCGGAGCGTGTCGTTATCGTGGCACATTCAACATGGGAATGTAAATGAGCCGCGGCGTTAGATTTCCGTTATCGACGAGATCCGCGGCAATGGCAGCGGGAGTGTTTAAATCGCGGTGTTGGCTTATCTCGTGGTCCTTATCTTTACGCGGCTGCGGTTCTCGCTTTATCGGAACCAGTTCACTCGTGCCGCGAGCAGACGATCTTGCACCCGCCTGCATCCGCTCGCATCCGCTTGCACCCGCTTCCGCTCGCCAGCTGCCGTCGTTCGTTGCTTGATCTTCGGAGACACGAGTCTCCACCGGCTGCACATCTTGCGAACGCGGTTTGAAGTATCAAGATAAAAGTATCAAAAAATGTCGAAAAGTCTAAATAACCTATAGATTATGATTAAATGTATAGTATCGTCGTCGATCCTACAAAATGAAATCGATGAGCAGTAACTCAATCTCGTGTGTCTCGAGCTAAGCCCTGGTCCCATATTTAGGGTCGCGCAGACACATCGTCTCCTTCATAATTCTCCGCCGCCTCATTTGCATACTTCGTGTTCCAAATTCCACATTCCCCGGGCCACGGTGCTGCAATTACGCGTATCTCACCGGGACGGCATTCTGTCGTCTATCCGTTCCTCGCGCGCAATTCTTTCTCCACGGTCTTCTCGGTCGCATTCCGCCTTTCTCTCTCTCTCTCTCTCTCTCTCTCTCTCTCTCTCTCTCTCGCCTCTCCGCAAGCCTGTTCATCGGCATTCTTTTTACTCTGTTTCCACGTTTTTTAGCGGGCACTGCTCGTATCTACACACGCCTACGCGTGACTATCTCGCATACCAGGTTTATGCAAATGCACGCGAGTATCCGCGCTCGCCGCGCCGCGCCGCGCCGCACCGCGCGGCGTAGGAGCTCGCTTAATATTATCCCCGGCCTCGTGTGACCTTATTTTTACGAGGCACTTTTACAAACTTACGACCTGCTCGCCTCTCCTCGCTCCTCGGAGCCCACCCTCGCGCTCCTTCTCGTCTCGCACGCCGAAAAAATAGGGGGACTCGCTTGGAAGACCGCCAGCCAAGCGGCCAAACGAATCTTCCGAACGATCAAACGCTTATCCGGACGACCGTGATCGTTTCATGTGAAATTCAAAACGCGCGCACCTCGTGAAAAACTACGACGTCGTCCGACGCACAGTGGGCCGTTTCTATAAAGTAGGTGGAATTAATTCAAACATTTTCATGTCATGAAATATGTTAAGACCAGGTTTTTTCGAAAGCTAAGACAACTTGATTGGGATAGACTGAAAAAGACACATACTTGTATCCGATCTTATTTGCCACGTTCTGTTTCTAAGCAAATATTTGCTTGCCGAGAAAGGTGGGGACTATAGAATTTATACAGCTTACATTTTGCTTACCATATCTATTGTCACCATGCATTGTATCTTAGACTTTTATGATATGCAAGAAAAAGGTTATAAGAGCAAATTGTGAAAATGAGCTGACATCTGTTGGACAAAAGTGTAAGACAGTAGTACAAAAATGGTCGGTTATTTTCTGGAAACAATATAAAAGGTACTCTTCTTTATGCGTGTAAAATTTGAACGGGGTCATCGATATTCTGCTGGAATTGTAAAGCAATTTGAGCAATAGTAAGTAGCCAAAGATGTGTGCAAAATTGAAAAATACCAAACCATTTTTGATTCTATGACTTGTCTAACATTGCCGGCCCAGAATGGAAATAACCCGTTGGTGCAAGATCGAAAGGAAAATTTCGATCGAGGGAGCCAATCGGTGGAATTTGGGATTGTTTCGGCTCCCGTTGGTTCACTAAATTAACCGATCAAGGTGTCAACCCCCGGAACAGCGCCCCACCGAATCCATGGGTTGAAATCGTGCCAATCGGCGGGGCGCGCGAGGAGCCAGAAGAAATTTATACGGAAGATCGGTCGGACAATCGATGGCCGACTATGGCTGGCCGACCTTATTACATGCTCGAGTAAGTTTGGAGCGCGACACGCGATCAATTTCAGGCTTACGTTGGCCAGCCAGCGGAATGACATTCTTATTACGGCTCGAAGAGAAGGTCGTACGGGGGTTTGCGGGGGGTGAGAGTGCTCGATCCACGGGAATATTCGACGCGGGAACGCGGGAACGCGGGAACGCGGTAACGAACGAGGCCGCGAACAATGTACGAATAATTTTCTAAAGCCGCCTTTAGAAAGAAGTACCCTGCGAGAACAAGCTATCATTAATTATATGCTCGTGTCCAGGCATGTTGGAATGCATATACATTAGCATAAGACCGATACGCGAGATAGCCGTGTGTAGGTGTGTACAAGCGTCCGAGAACATAAAGCCGGCTGGATTTTAGAAAAAGGACGGCAGAACGAAAAACGAAGAAAGTAAAACTGCGAATGGAGGGAGGGAGGGAGAGAGAGAGAGAGAGAGAGAGAGAGAGAGAGAGAGAGAGAGAGAGAGAGAGAGAGAGAGAGAACGAGGAAGAGGAACGATGGGAAAAAAAGTAAGTGGAAGCGAGAGAGGGAAAAGCGATTCTGCAAGGAAAGCGCAGATACCACGGATACTCTATAATCCGAGCAGATAAACGATGTAGAACGAACGAGGCTATCGTTACCATTTTTCTTCTTCAGTTGGCGAACACCGGCGAACTGGCGAATCGCAAAGGCGCGTGCAGAAACGCTTGCAGAACGCCCCGCTGCGTGATCGAGCGCGTTTATCAGCGTCTAAATTCTGCTGATAAAACGGAAATCTTAGCCAACCCGGGATAAGCACGGAGAGTCCGATGACTACGATCCGGGCATTACCGTTACCATTGGCTCGAGTTTCACGGCAGTCGGAAAACCAAGGGCAGCGTAGATTTTATGGTTGTTTCGATAACTGTTCAAGGCGCGCCGAGCACGCCGTAAAACTTCGACCGTTTTACAAGGCTCGTCTACGGCGCGGCAGCGGCGACGCTGTCTTTCGTCGCGAAACTCGAACGCGGCCGACGAGGTGGTTAACGCGGGATTATAGGAGCGCTGTTACCGTGTCTTAACTCCGATACATTTAGGACCCTGAAATTGAAAGTCGATCAATTTAAAAGACGAATTTTGTGTCGAACGTCTCCGCGTACACTGCGAACTGTGCGGTAGTAGCGAACGCTTCTTCGACTCGATCGAATATTTAAACGAGTAATTAAATCGCGCGGAATGAAACGGCAGTCGGTTCGGTAAACGCGAGAATAAAGGCGGCCGTGGTCGGGTCGGGTCGGGCTTATTAATTGCGCCGTTACGCCAATGCGGTTCGGGACTCGAGCGTATTAGCATACGCTTGGTATGCGAGGTGCAGTGGTGCGTGGGTGTATATAGACACCGGGGAACGCGAGTCGGGAAAAATGGCAAAGGTGGCGAGGAATGCGAGAGGGAAGAAGAGGAAAAAAGCTTTGGACGGGGAACAGACGCGGAGGAAACGGTGACGATCGCGGTGGTAAAAACACGCGCGACACCTTGCCACTCCGATCGATGTATCGTTCGTGTTCCTATTATGCGCCCGGGATACGGCGGTGGGGCCCGGCCGGTTTTATTCGCGTTTCACAGCGACGCGACGCGGCGCGGCGCGAGAGGCGGAACGACGACAGGTAACAATACTTGGTAGCGCGTTGGAAGCACGTAAGTGCATGGAAACGCGAGGTAACGCTGCCGAGAGCTCGAATGCTTCGGGAAGGAACGCGGTAAAGCAGCGGCGATAAAGCGAGAACCGTGGTTGCGTAAAGATAAAGCGGCCGATACGCGCGCCCGCTCCTCGGTTTAAACGTACCGGTGCGGTGCGGCGCGGCGCGGCGCGGCGCGGCGCGAGCATTCGTCCGCGCGAGAACTTAACGCCATGTCCAATTTGCATTATCACCGGCTTCCCCCCTTTAACGATCCAAGATACAACCGCGTGGCATGACAATTCCGTTTATCGCGCGCCTCTTCTCGTCTATGTCTGTCGTCCGTCGACGATGGGCCGACGCCGACACGCGGTCCTCGCTCCCTCCAATTTTCACGACCCTCGCACAAGATGACATGGATTTACTCTTAGCGTTCTTCGTATCTTGGGAACTATTAACTCGACTCGCGATGGAAATTTTGAACAGAACTTGCGAAATACGTATGTTATTCGTTTCCTTTGAACCGAAACAACTACTTCTACTTTGTTGTTGTCGATACGAAGGGTGTTTCGTTTGAAGTTTCCTATAGAATTATTTTCCAAACTGGGCTTTCCCTTGTTGTCAAAAATATTTTGAATAAAACTTACTCTGCGAAACAAGAATATCAAACGAAATGGTCAAGTACACGCTGTGCCGTTCGACCCCGTATTACTGCTCTATCGATTTACGCGTTTAGCGCTGCTGCGCGCGTTTCGTACTACGGTAGGCAGCTGCTGCCAAAACATACTTTATAGCTGGCACAGAGCACCGACAATGCCAGCCCACGATACACAGCTCCAACAATACAAACTCGGATCATTCGTTCGGACCCAGACAAACGACTGCTGCTCCAGCCAATTGACCTATTCAAGCGGTCGCGTCGGATCGAACACTTTTTCCACGAGCCTAATATCCGAATGTAGCTACCGCCCACGGCAACAATCGTGTCTGCATATACCGGTGTATCACGGGAGTTCTATCGACTGTGCAGTATACTCACCGAGACAGGTGATCGCATGATCGGCTGGCGGTCGTAGGACATTCCGAGCCCAGGCTGCCCTCAAGACCTCGAGGGCACAGGGTGGTCCTCCGACCATAAGCACGCCCGGTGACACGTGACCCTTGTACCTGAGTTGTCGGGTTGCGTCCACCAGAGCTGCGTTCCACCAGCATTTGGAGTTTGCCTCCAAGAAGCTCTGAAACAGCAATCAATGGCAATTTTGTTAGTTTCATTTATGCTATACGTACGCTTCGTTGTCTTTGCCTTACAGCTTCGGAAAGGAAAATCATAATGCGAGCAGGCGACTCTCGACGCCGTAAAACGCACTCTCGCTTTCAGATAACGCGGTTTCTTTGCTATTTGCAAGCCAGCTTTCGGCACCTTGACACGTTCTCTGGGATAATAAAAGATTGATCGTCGATTCGGTAGTTCCATCGTCTGCTATGTTTAGAATTTCAACAGTCTTTATGGACACGTCTCGCTTGCGTGTGATAATTTATTCTAAACGATGCTTCTTCTCGACGTTGCCTTTTTACCGCTGTCATAAAATTCATTTTGCGCATATCGTTTGAAGCCAAGACATGTTGGACGATCATCGATTATTTATCAAACTGTTCATACACTTAGGCAGAGTACCATTGTTAAAAATCTTTTAAAATTGAAATAGAATAGTCTATAATTTTGAACTATTTAATTCGTCTTGTACTCCAAGAAAAGAGTACCATGTATGTATCAGTAGAGACTTTCTAAACGTAGGAATCAATGGGGGACCATCGATTTTTACAAAGTTTCACGAATATTTTCTTTCATTCTCGCAGAGTGAGTGCAACCTATCGTTAACGAGGACATCGACGTCGATCGACGGAGACCACCGCGACCGGTGAACGACCGACTGCTCGATCGCTCCCAGAGGAACCGATTCGGATCTTTTTCCCTGCGGTTGCGCAACATACGGAGAACCGTACAAAGCCACCACGAATTGTCGTCTACAGCGTCGTAACAACGATACATCCTCCATTATCGGGATGACGGTCGTAGAGGAGATAGAATCTTGGCGGGAGGAGATTCATCCTCTGAAATACGGTCGAGCCGGTAAGTGTTTACTGCCGGCGGGGGGGAGGGTGTGGGGCTGCGTTTGGGTTCACCCCTCTCGTAACTCTCGGAGAAACTGTGCCACCCTCGCAACGTTTCCCCCGATATATCCCCCGCGTGGTTACTGCCGGTCTACATAGGCGTGGGCCCATCATGGGGACGGAATAAGCCAGACACTGCTCGTAAACGAACGGCCCCGCAGGATTTTCACCGACTATTGCCCCGTCCCTGCTCTCGCTTTTCCCTTTCTTGCGATCGTTTCCGCTTACCCGGATCCCTCTTCTTCGCGGTAAGCCATGAAATTAGAGAGAAGTGTCCGCGCCGATTGGTCGATACGCGCCACCGTGATTCATTGTTGGCTTTCTGCGGATCGAACAGTGCATTATACTCGTGTCCCCGTTCACAATGATCGTATCCACTCGAGGTAGGAAGCCCCCCCCCCCCCCAGCCGTAACTCACGCTGTTCTCCAAAGCTGTTCGCTCACCGGAATCGGGAAATATTGTTTGTTATTACCGTTGAAAGCATTATTGCCCGAGAGTTATTAATGATTTATGTAACTCGATAGAAAGCGGGCACCCTTGTGCAACGCATTACAGAAACCCAGAGAAAAAGTCCCATTCGAATGAACTGTAAAGCCCGACGATTCGGCGGCGAGGATCAGATAATCCACGGTCTTTGCCGCGTTTCTTCGCGATCGGTATGTCGACGATAACGAGGGATTTGGGAACTCGAGTTGCTGTTACGCTGTCATTTTCGCGTTACATATCCTACCGTGCTTTCCTGGTGGCCGTCGCCGTCGCCGCCGCCAACTTAATTACAGTGCTGTTGATCGTTTCTTGTTTCGTTCGAAAGTCCGCCCTGTTCTTTGCTTTCTCAAAGACCGCTTTGCCGCGATGGCGATGTTCGATTCGGGCAGCTTGTTTCTTCGAATCGTTCCGTTCGAACTAGCCTTTTTACCCTGTCCTGTAATATCGATCTCACGGGCAATTTGGCGGAGGCCAGCAGCGGCACAAAGCGATTTTCCTTCCTCCCCGCGGTCCCTGTTCTCGCATCGAACGCAGACCAGGCTGAAGGGCCCTCCGCCTGGTCCGGCTCGCTGCACCCGACAGGACATTTTTCACCTCCAGCCTCGATTGAAAACACTCAACCCCCGGGACACTCCTCCCGGAGGCAGGCGTCGCGAATAATTCCGTCACGTATCGACCGTCGTGCCACTCGTGCTCACCGGCTGTGACTTTTTCGCTAATGCCACCGAATTTCGAGGGGGGCTGCTCGAACGCGGCACACCTCGGAACGTTTCTCCTAATACATGCATCGCCTCTACCGGTTTTCGAAATATTATCCAGCGATGTTCGTCTTGCCGCCAATGGGCCGCCGAAAGAGACTTAACGTTACAACTACCGAGCCCAAAACGAATCTACATTCTTTTGTAATAATAACAGGAACGAATTTATTCAGATTTCAATTTCGGTTGTTCGTGTACGAAAACAGTTGCATATTAATAGTAACGCTTACCCGATGACGAGAAGAGGCAATACTAATGTTGTTAAGGTGGTTATTGGTTATTAGAATAGATAACAAATCATTGCGGAATGATGTAGCGTAGCAGAACACAAGATTTTCCATAGAACGACGAAGCGAGAAAATGAATTGAACCTAAAATAAAAACCAGAAAGTGTACATGTTTGTCGCCTAGAAACTTTCGAACGGTAAACTCTGGGGACACGGAATGTGCCTCATTGCGCACGAAACTGGCTAATCTAGATGAACGCGAGTATTTTCAGCTCGTTATGGCCTACCCTTTCCCAGTTACGTGTCAATTAACGAGTTAATTTAAATACCGGGCGCAGCCGAGTAGTAAAGTTGTCGTGTAAAAATGAATTTTGAAACGTTCCGAAGCAAACTGCGACGTTTTCGTCGAATTGTCGTCGCTCCAGCACATTTCCCTTTCGTTCAACCGACCGTAATAGCGGTCTCCTTATTTCGATTTCATTGTGTTTCACGGTTTTCGCGGCGCGTTCACCTAAAAATACAGCGCGTAGAAAGTATTTGATGGGGCGGCGGGCGGCGGGCGGCGGGCAGCGTCCCGTTAACCGCAAGAATCGTTGACTTCGGCGTCAGCGACGGCGCGGTGCAGCAGCCAGCCTAGCCGGGGGGCAGCGCTCACATTTAGCCACGAAATCGCTTTCTTTCGTGCGGCGTGCTCAGCGGAGCAAGAAAAATGAGGTTTTGCCAGATCGGAAGATGCCTCGTTGCGAGCGAAAGGGATCGGGAAGGGAACGACCTCGGGAAATCGATCTTGGCGCGCGGTTTTGCTGATTATTTACCGAGCGCACCGGGGACACGAGCCAATAGCCGGGCACAAGAAGCTTTATGCAATCGAAGAAGTTTGCACTTCGCGAGGAGTGCGCTACATTGTTCTACCGAGGCAAATTGAACAAACACCGGCTGGAAAAACTGTTCATGCATCGGTGACTGCATCGGCTTTACCGGAAAGCGCTTAGTTGAAACGTGTTTATTATCCCAATTGGTATTGCTTCTGTGTTTTGCTCGCCGATTTGCGAACGAGCAACTGCCAATTGCGACGTCAATTTTCGACGCAACTCTTTACGAAATTGTTTTACTCCATGACTTCTGCTAATCTAATTTAGTTTACATTACGCGCAAGACATAAATCAAAGCTTCTGCTCACCAATTTCAGAGAAAATTCTCTCTGCACTCCAATTTCAGATAGGACGCTATCGAAATCCGTATCATCGTTTTCGCGCGAATAGGACCCTTTGCGCGGTAAACTGCGCCGGTGCAGGCCCAAGGATTACAAAAGCGTGCATCCTTGAGGCCGCCTTGACACGGATAAATCTGTTAAATCATCGCGTTAAGTAACGTCTTAATGAAAGGTGAAATGCCGGTGGTACCCTTTCACGGATTTTGTAACAGCTCGCGAGGAAACGTTCTCTCGCTTTTCGTTATTCTCTGATCGGATCGATTCGCGCGCACAGGCGAGCGTATCGTGTATCTAAAGGAAGAATCGGCTTGCAGGAGCCGCGTAGTAAATCATAGATAAGAATTCGTTGGGCGCGTAACCGCGATAGAAACGACTGTCTCGAGGAGTTTCACCGATCGAGAATCGCGTCTAAAGGCAGCGTTCGCTGCCGAACGACGCGACGGAACGTTCACGGGCAAATTCTATCTCTTCGATCGAACTGGAGCATCGAGCTCTCTCGGTTTTGTGCCTGTGCACTCGACCAGCGAGGAAACTCCCTTCCCCGCGTGCATTTCGAATCGGGACGATCACTGGACCACGGAGCACGAGCGTATTTTCGAATGCTGTCGGACGTTGACACACGAATCAACTGCCTTTACGTGGACGGAATATTTCCGGTCTCGGCGGAGATTATGCGGGCAACGATTCGCCCGGCTCCTTGGCAAGCCGAACCTTCGGAAACTAGAATTTCCCGGTTATCGATTTCCGGATCGTTGTGGTCCCTGCCATACACTGCCCGAAGTTTCCAACTTTGACCGAAAGAATGAGAGGCAAGGACGACACAGGTGGATATCTTGACAGAACGCAGAAGCAGAAGGAGCGATGAACGAAGAGGATGTGAAAGGAGATAGCGCGTGCGTTAAACTGGTAAATTAACGACCGGTGGAGGGCGCAAATAATCCGTGGCATAAATAATATATTTTTCAGGAGAACGGTACAAAGAAAAAAGTTCCGAAGAAAAAAGCGGCGACCACAAAGGGATGATGGCCGCATAAATTCGTCAGGAGGCAAAAACGTGTCTGGAAACGGCGCATAAAGCGAGCAGCGACCATTGTAAACAGTACGTAAAGTCGATCGGCGGTTCTTCGCGGCAGCCATTACTTACGACAACACCGGCCCCGAAAGCAGCAGGAGCAAAAAGAAAATGGGGAGACGGAGAAACACTGGATCGTTCGAAATGGCTGAGCTAAATGGTCGAAAGGCAGGCGAGGCACGGGGTGGGAGAGAGAGAGAGAGAGAGAGAGAGAGAGAGAGAGAGAGAGAGAAAGCTTGGAACAGCGTTGCTAATCGGCTCGCTGTTCTCGGAGCACGTTACGTTCATATTGCTATATCCTTGCCGGCAATGAACTTGCGGCAATTCACTCTGCAGGGTATACGGTCGTTGGCTGCCCACTAATTATTATGCAATATGCTAGCCGTGCTCTCGCGAGCATGCTTATCCTTTTAGAGTCTCGGCTACGAGGCCGTAGAAACGTTCGGCGACGAGTCGAAGAAATGAACACGCTGCGCCGCCGCGACGGGGAACGTCCCGTCGCCTGCCATTCGCGAATCGGTGTCGTCGTCCTCGAGGACTTTCCTCGACGATTGACGACCCTCGGCCTTCCACGGAATGACGCAAAGCCTGCGGTCGAAGCGGATAATAGGAAATCGTGAATAATCGATTCGACCGCGAATAACGCGGTATTCTTGCGCGCCCGGTCTCCCTAACGACGGAAACTTTGCTCGATCACCCGAACGACAAGAAAGCCATGGAATCGTCCACGACCGTACAGTAGAAAGTGTTCAGGCTTATTAGTCCGATCACTGAATCGGAAAGTCGACGCGTGTCCAACGCAATTTGCGCCTAGATCGCTGAAAATCGGTGGACGCTGCGTTTGCGTCTGGGTTAGGTTTGCGCACGTTTTTCAACGGTGAACGTTAGTCCGACAGACCTAGCTTCTTTCGTCGCAGTAGTTATTGTGGCATGTTGTACGGTTCGGTCGAACCGAATTCCGAAAATACGACGTTCGTTTTCAGAATTGGAAAATGCGAATTCGTCTGCGGACAAATATTCTCCATCGGTGAAGATGTACTTTTTTTCGTGGAATTCACTTTTGTCGCATGCAGAGGCCGTGGAGAGTTCGTTAAAGAGTTCGAGGTAAACGTCCGATACACCATCGGAACAAAGAGCTACGGAACAAGAAGCAAGAGGGGGGAGGAGAAAGAGCTAACAAACACGAGAACAGGGTTATTAAGATCAACGTGGAAGCATGCCGGTTCCCGATCTGGTCCGACCAAGGACAGCCAGTTTTCCTTTAAAAAAGGAAACTCGAACGAAAATTGATCCATTTGTCGGCGCATTGTCGTTCGATAGACTTCCAGATCTGGCTGTCGCGAATTTTAATCGGTAGCCCCCTCCCCCCAGTGTCTGTGTGGGCACGCGGCTCGCGAACATAAATCACGATAACATAATTTATATGCTAATACCGCGCGAATGCAGCGGGGCGCGTTCGCGCGAACGCAATGCAGGGCGGGGGATCTAACCGGGTGTAACTACGTGCCTGGTTACCGGGCATAGGCGTACACTTTTCTATTTTGCCCGGTCGAAAAATCTCGTCTCTTAATCATTTGCCAACCCATTCGTTCCTTTATGGGACACGGTCAAATTTCCCTCGCTGCACCGAAATATGAATTCTTTAGTTTCAAAATTGCATTCGACTTGAATTTATTCTTAGCAGATTATTCCACTTCGTCGATCGTTGCCTCTTTATTTACAAAGAATAACATCTTTAAAAATGCTGTTTAATATTTTGCTGTTTATTCGATTTTCTGTATTGTTCGGTAGAAAATGGAAGTTTCAACGAGATTCGACACACGATTCGGTATCGATAAGATCGCCAAGAGATTCGCGCGAAGCAAGTATGTCCACTGGAAATTGAAATGTCCGACTGTTCAGCAAGTGTCACAGTCGGTTCGACTCTCTCGACGGGAATCTCGAAAGAGAAGAAAAAAAAAAAAAGAAAAGAGAGCGAAGAGTGGTTAAGTTAGCAGGCGCGATGGCATAAACTGCAACTCGAAGAAGGACGCCAATGGTGTTCTCGGCCACGTCGTTCTATGTCATCGTAAACTTGAAACTGGGGGGCTGGGTACCACGAGGGGCAGCAAAATGCTATTCCGAAGGGATTGGGTGGCCAGGGAATCGTGGCTGGGGAGGGGGGAAGAGTGAGAAGGGGGTCGACCGATTTTTTCGCAATTATATTGGCGAACAAATAAAGGAGGACGACGCGTCTTCGCGGTGAATGGGCATCCCGTGAATAAACGAGTCTTCTATCCCTCTCGCGTGCGTGCTCGACGAAATTCGCGTGCGCTCGCGATGCAGGATCGCTGATTTACGGAGTCGACGACGGTTACGGAACAGGAATAATCTCGTTTAATATCCACGGCGTTTCGAGCGTTCTGGATCACTCGCGGCCGGTTATTGAAATAAACAGCCGCGAAACACGAGTTTGCTTTACGCGACTCCGACAGCAGAACCAGAGGGGAACCGGACAGCGCAGATCGTTCGATAGAGACGATACGTTCGCGTACGACCATAGGCGCGCAATTCTAAAGGGGGCAGCCCGATCTACACAAAGATTCACGGATTGTCGAGAATTTATTACAACTAGTCTTCACGCAAATCCATATTTTTTCAGACTTATTCTATTTTAAATTAGCGAATACAATCATGTACCTCATGGTGAACCTTAGCATAAACGTATTTATAAATAAAAAAAAAAAAAATAAAGATTCGAAGAAGCGACGCTAGCGTTCTTCAGGAAACGCGTTTAAAGTGCGCTTACCTCTATATACGCGCGTCAACTATTTTCCAGCAAAAATGGCTGAGTATTTTTGGAGAGTGTTTACGAAGGCTTATCGTATCGGACTATGTAAAGAAAAATCGATTTTTTCGACCTACTACATCCAGCGCTCTTAGTAGCCTTAATAGATCGCGCTCCAGCGCGATATACCGATTGCTCAACTGTCCCCGGCGACCACTTCTCTCTCTCTCTCTCTCTCTCTCTCTCTCTCTCTCTCTCTCTCTCTCTCTCTCTCTCTCTCTCTCTCCTGCTGGCGCTCTTTTTCTCCTAATTAATATCTGATTATACGAAGCCACCCGTCCGCTTCGTTCGTTCTCCTACTCGTTTTTCCTCGGCCGTGTAACGGTCGGATCGGAGATCGGGATGTTACGCCAGTGCACGCGCGGAGCCTCGTCGAGCATTCTAGAGCAGAAATTACGAGCATGAGCGGCGCATTAAGAAGCACACTCGGAACGGCGCGAGGTGATTAATGCGCTCGGAAATTGGATGTTTGACGAGGAGATTTGCTGCCAATTACCGGTCGCTTTTTATTCCGGCGATGATCGAGCGCCGATCGAGGAATGTCCGCGCTTCTTTCTTTTCGGAGCTACGGCGACTCTATTCGGGGGAGAAGTTGCGAGTTTTATCGAGAAACTGCACTGTGTATACCTATTCGAGTCGAGTCGACTTCCTGTTGCGAGATTACGGCATCGGGTACTCGCAAGACTTGATTTCTGAAGCTGGCAATGAGTTTTCATTCAAATGAACCGTGGAGGCTGACTCGTGCGGGCTCGTGTTAGCAGTCGACTGCGGTTGACCAATAGTTCGCTCACGGATTTCGTTTCTCTACACGGTGCATGTGGGTGGCGCTAAGTCTGGAGATTTATCTAGTCGACTCTGTACGTAACTGTTTTCGGTCACCATTTTTGGAGACAACGGTATGCGTGTCTCCACTGCGAGAAATTCGTTTGTATCGATAAGGTTCCGAAACTAACTGTTTCAAACTATTTATGTACATCTGTTCTGACCGAAACAGTTGTAAAGAATGGAAATAATGTCGGAACTGTTTCCGGAACGATATAGGTTTCCATTTCGGTTATAATTTCTGTTCTGTTCTGTTCTGTTCTGTTTTATCACATTGTTTTCCGAATCCATGGGATTATTTCGATTCTTCGGAACTGTTTCGAGATCCGGAACCGATATTTTAACTGTTTTCAATCCCCGGTTCGTAGAGTCATCGAAACCTAGGTTGCTGAAGCACCACCGATCCATAAATTTAAATGCTCGAACATTTTTGGGTCGAACAACGTCTCGATTATAAAGCGATGCGAGCGTCTTTGGACGAGTCGCCAACCTTTTTACACTTATTAACTGAATTTCTGAAAGCTGGAGTACGCTAGAAACTACTCTCGGCCCGTCCGCTCTACGAAACCGGTTTGAGTTTCTTTAGGATATTATAATTTTATTGTCAATTTCAATACATTATGGTTAGGTCACGGATGTTTGTGCCGTTTTCTAGACTTTCGAAAACCTAAATAACGGAGAGTTTTATTTTGCTGTATTGTCAGCTCAGCTGACAAGTTATAAGTTATTATAATTTGATGTATCGTGGAACTTTATTTTTAAGCAGCTTTCCTCTTTCATGCGCTGAAACCGATTCTTTGAGTAATCGGTACTATCGAGAACTGTATCGCCAACATCAAGAAGAATTTTGTTTTCACAAGAATCTTATTTCTTATCTTTGTTTGCTGAATCCATCGCCAACGACGTGTCCATACGTTATAAGACCCTCTGTGGATACAGAGATTGCCCTAGAATTTAAGAGAGTAAGCATGCATGAAAGAAAAAGCACAGTAATAATGCTGGCTTAAAAATAGTAGAGCACGCGAGTGCACGTTCTTACGATGCAGCAAAACAGTTAACAGGTTAGGCTGTACGACGACGAAGATTTTCGCGATGCATCCCCTGCATCCCCTGTACACGAAGTACATCGTGTCCGAGGCGCCCGACAAGCATGATCGATAGAAAATGTTTGTAATCGAATCTCGGCTCGGTAGTTCTGTTCGAAAGAAGCGAATGTAACAAACTGGTATCCTTGGTTGCGCTGCGGTTATGGCCGGAGAAGGCCGGGCACAAAGCATGGTGTTTTTGCGGCGCGGTGCTCGTGGCAGAAATCGCCATGCGGATGGAAAGTGTCCGTTCGATTGGTGCACCGGGCATCTTCGAGGTAACGCGATCAACGTATCGTAATAACGGTCATTTAAGGAACAGAATCGGCCGGTGAGCAAGGCAAACGTTGTTTGCGCCGCGGCAAGGACGTATCCGGGAAGCGAATTAGCTCCTAATTAGGAATGACGCGTCGGTACGCAACCAGCTGTCCGTTTTATGGTAACCGGGATACGCACGGGACGTCGCTGTCGTCGTGTCGGTTATGTAAATCTTGGTAACAACTGTCGAGAATTTTATGCGCCGTCAGGAACGAAATTGTCGCCGATGTACATGTCTGCGTTCTGGCATCCACCGGCCGTGTGCCCGAGCGTGTCGGCTCGCAGTTGTCTCCAAGGTAATACGACCAAGCGTAATAACGGGAACGTCGCAATTTGCATTTCTTTGGGGCCCGAAGCTCGGGAAGTGTCGCGCATGCGCTTATTATCGCCGGCGCCTAGAATCGCTCCGTTCGATGCACGCGACGCGACTCGACTCGACTCGTCTCGACTTTTTCGAATCATCGAGCGAACCGGGTGGACGCTGTTTAACTGTAGTCTCTCACTGGCTACATTGATTTGTAACAGGTTCGGTGATTATGCGGAATCGGATTCACCGTGCCGATTTCAATGAAATATGCTGCGAAGGTCGACGTCCCGGCCAAGTTTGCTTCCGTGTGCACCGCTGCCGAGCTTTCGTCTCGCAGGCAACCTGTGTAACTACGCAAATGCACTTTCGTGCCAATGTGAAATATACTTTGGTCTTGCGATCTTCCGAACCGAGACCCTCGAATAACGGGAACCATAGCAATATACGTATTCGATAGCGTTTTCTGTGCTTACACTTTGATTGTTCAGATCATGAGAGCAGTCAGTGCTCTCTGTACGGTAGATAAAAAATTCAACGTAAATTAAAATTATAATTGATTAACTGCGAGGGCTACAAATTAATTTCTATAGGTATTTATATCCTTGAAACCGAAGCATACAATTTTTGAAATCGACCAGGTGTATCCTGGTCTATACGTATAATTACTACGGGTCTCTATTTCGAACGGTCGAAAATAGCGGATCGTTTGAAGTAATCTTTAGGTTAATATCATAGTATTTTCATCTTGTATAGAATGATAACGTGAATCGTAAAGTAGAGGAGTTAGTTTCAGCTTCTCTCGAGTATTTGCCAAGATATGCGACGATAGACGAGTTTAGAGACAGCAGGGATGATAGAAGAAGACCATACCGTTCCGTTCGACCTTGCTTACAAATTGCATTCAATCTCGTGACGTAAACACCTGTACGCGCTTAACATCGTACAAGGTGTTTGCATAGGTCATCCTGTATGCAAACGAATGCCTGCCATGGTTTCATCTTTGGTCTTCCTGTTCCACATCGTTAATAATTATTTTCTTTATGGCATCTTGGACCGTAAAGATAGAGACGTCTAACGGCTAAACAAGATGCAGACTTAGTTGTAAAAACGAGATTAAAGCGGACACATTATTTCTTCCATCAATCGCTTCATAAAATCCTGTATATGTAACGGTTCGATCAATTTTAACGAACTGTTTATTTTATTTGGAGCTTAATATAGCCTTCAAACTACCGTATCGGTGTGACACTATTCGGTGTCTATCTGAAGCTTGTCCTGCGAGTCATACCTTATCAGCTGTAACAACACCGATCGATACGGAACTAATTACCCTTCTGGCACCGCTCGTTAGGCTTAGCTGCAACTATTTTCAGAGTTTCAAGATTATGGCGGGAACGCGGATATCGCTAAGCTATTCTCGCGACAAATGTTTAGGGATGCAGAATATAGTCGGAACCGAACAATTTCAGCGGTGAACGCGGAGCCGTTCGCGGAAAAATTCTCGGCAGACAATACATATAACTTGTTCGGTCAATTTCCGCGCGATATTTCTGCGCGAGGACAAAGCGCGTGCAAAGCAGCTAGGATACATATGCTCTATTGTATTCAGCGGCGCGGCTCGGCGGCTCGGAGCCGATTGTTGCTCGGAGACTGACAGCATACCGGTCCCTCGGAGGTTACGGGGTTCGCGGCGTATCAGCCTGAACGGATCCTAAACCGCCGCCGGCTAGTCCTTCTCTCGGTAAAGCTAATCCACCGTAAGCGACCGAAGGAGTTCCTTCGCCTCGAAGAGGGCGTCCCCTTATCTTTATGCATATTTCACGGCGTTTCGCGTCGGGCGAATGCTCGCGCGGAAACGAGGAACTCGGCCGCGTGTACGCCGCATCTTTACGACTCCGTGGACCTTCCTGGAGAGATGCAACCAGCACCGGTTGCACCGGCGTGGCAGTACAGCGCAGCACACGTGCACACGCGAGAGTGCAACAGCGAGGAACGTCGTCGTCCGGTCCGGTCCGGTCCGGTCCCCCGGCTTTGAACACCGGCGACGTCATATACACACGCGTCCCGACCGGCAATAGCTTGCTGCACCGGTTCCCGGGAATACTATTTCCGCGATCGACCAGGAACCAGGGGACTCTGTTGCGGCCTAACGAGCTCCATTCTCCGGGAAATTATCGGCTTATCGAGATCCTCCTACTGGTTCCATTTTGATTGTTTGCGACCTCTTTCGCGAAACCCTCGGCGCGGCGCACGGCCGAGCGAACACGAACCACGCGAACGGGGATGCGAGGCGTGCGATCGAAAAGAAACCGGAATTTCAAATATTTACCAGCTCGAGCAGTCCGTATTCTTTGCCCTCTGCTTTTCTTACAGATAGTATGTCTGTTAATCCGATTAAGAAGGATAATACACGGGTAGTCGGTGGGTCGGATCAACGCACCGTAAACGTCAGACTAATTAGAGTCGCGGTAGAGGCCGCTGTAGCTGCAGCCGGCGTTATCGTTTCGCAATGCGCTAGGCCGCTTTATTTATTGCCGCGGTTAATTGTTGTTCGCCACAATTGACTCGGCGATACTATCGACATCGTGCGATCAAGTCGCGGTGCGGCGCGGCGCGGCGGCGACACACACCTTTGAAACTCGTTCCCGGCTTCTCTCCGATTAGACGACAAGCCGTTTCTCTCCCTGGAATATTATCGACGATACTCTTGACGCGTTTAGATAGACATCGGCACGAATTAATCGCGCGTTCCCCTCGGCGACTCCCAGAATCGCTTACTTTGCCGAACTTTGGAACGACAATTAGCGGCGCACGCTCGGCCGGGATTAGGGACGGATAGCGGGATTAAAAAAGAGAGCGTATTATAATTAGCAATATCTGTGAAACGGTGTAGTATGAAATTAAACCTGTCCCGCGGAGTGAAAGCGCGACACACGAGCGCGACGGCGGGCTGAGCGGCGCGGTCTGCGATAGATTTTACTGAAACGCGACGAGTGCTGGCGAACCGGTTCAAAGGCATTGAAAACGCTAAAATATGGGGCTGAACATTTTTCTCCAGCCGTTCAATTTATTACGTACAATAATCGAGTCTAACGAACATTCGTTTCTATAAAGATCAATTTAATTTTAGAAAGATACACTTTAGACGCGGATAGCGAACGATCTTCTGTTCTCGGACAAACGAAGCTTTATTGCCTATAGAAAACCTCGCGGTAGGTAAGTGGACTGCGAGTTTTATGCGCTTATAGTGCACTCGATTGTCCAAAGCTCGCTGTTGTTCGAAATTGATGAGATTTCTAGACCTACCAGATAAATTCCACTTGAATTCTCGCCTCTGTAATTTGACTCGTAAAAATCCATGCTCGACCGAAAAATTCGCAATCTGGTTGCCTGCGAATGTTAACACGTTCACCACCGTAGATGTCCTTAGTCGCTTAGTGAGAGTCCCGTTACGTGCTCGGCATTTCTCTGTCAAGAACATGGTCGGTAACGAATGTGTTTAAACGCTTGTCGAAGGTAACGCGACTCTATCAAATTATTATAAAATGTTGTAACCGTTCAATATGTAGGTTTCGATGACAATGAAGATTGCAGCATCCGCTGTTCCATACAATCGTGTTACAAATCTCGTACCATAACAAATGCATAAGAAATAAAGATCGTTCAATTTGCAAATCGAAAAGCAGCTCCGAAGGTATAAGCGCTGGCAGATACGCAGTTAGGTGCTCCATCTTGACGATACAATCTACTCGATGCACACCAGACAATTAACTGTTACATTGCAAACATTGTCTTCCTCTTGTGTAAACGCTCGACTTATGTTATTGAAACATCAAACTAGTCGTGTTAGTGGCAACGTATTACAAGAGGAAATACCAGGCTCCGCGACATAAAGCAAAGATCGCAATCTATAGTTTGTATAAGGGGTGAACGGTTCGGTCGGGGTCGCCGTAATCAAGATGACTTTTCGCGATCGATACCGCGGCAAAGTTTATCTAGAGTCTCGCGAAGACATCTCTTCGCCGGTGTCTCCCGGCGATTTCCAAACCCGTAACCTTTCGAGCGACAAAAATTCGATTACTTTAAGATTTAAGCCGAGGAAGAGAACGTACGGGTAGCGAAACAAATTGTTTCGATCGGTCGCATAAAGATGCACCGAACAATGCGCTCCCGTCCGATTATGAACACGTTGAATTTCAGCGCGTAAACAACAAACGGGCTCGCTCTCGATTCCGCCTCGGGAGTGAAATCTCGGATCGTTTTATTGCGGATATTATGCCAGGAGCACACATATTTGCAATATATTTTCCGCTTGAACGTGAAACACGATCTTGAAGCGGGGATCGGTACGACGAGCGAGCGCCAGTGTGCATCGTTTCGAAGCACCGCGGAATCGTATTACCCCGTGCACCGGCCTGCCTTACGCGGAAATGGATTGTAAATAGAGATAAGATCATCGATTAATATAAATATTACGGTGATACAGAGATTATCTCTACTCGAGACAGAGATTTAAATATCCAGAAATTGCAAAGTCAATCTTAAACTATTTCTTAGGACTCCACATATAACCGCACCTACCGTTTCGCCTTGCATTTTCATTTTCCGAACAAAATTTTCAAGTGAATTTTTTCGTAATCTCCTGTCTGAAATTTGCGGTTCCATCGTCGACCGAACGACTATTGGAAACTCCCTTGAACACCGTATCCAGCGAGATTCAGTAGCAAAATTGATCGAATCATTTTTACTGTTACAAACTGTTCAAAGATTGGACGTTGCAGATTCGACGAGACTGGTAATGTTCGGCGCTTTCCAGTGACACGAATATTTCGCACCAATCTCGTAATTTTTCCGCCAGGCATTTCACTTGATTTAATCAAATACTTTCTACGATCTGCAATATCTATCTAAATCTAGAAATCGTGCAAATTTATGAATCGACCGGTAATATCTTCGCGAAGCGGTGCTTCAAACGACTTTGCTCGCAAAAGGAACAGACGCGTCGCGTCGCCTCGCGTCGCGACGACGTCGAGAGCTCGAGCACAGCTTAATTACGCCGCGTATTCGTTATCGATCTATGTAAATTCACCGATATCTCTAATCCCGCACTTCCGGTGGGGAAATGCGAGCGGCCGAGCGATAAACGCCCAGATCCTTGGCCAAACCGCCCATTGTTCATGCGTGTTACGATAACATTCGTTAAACGTTCTTTCTCGGTTAACCAGCATTTATGAAGGAAATGTTTGAATCTTGATACGAAATCGATCGAATCTCGTATCGAGACGTATACGGTCAGTCGGAAAAGTTGTCATACACCCTTTAAAACGGAGTAACTCTTAAATTTTTTTCTATATTTTAATACTTGCTAATTGGGTGTTGATATATTTATAATTGATTGGCATTCCCGACTGGATATAATAGTTATTGTTCTTCTGTTTTCACAACTTCCTTTAGTACGAAAAGAAGTAATAGAAACCATAGGAAATTATAGTACCGATTAAAAATACTACGATTCTTGAAAACGAACGTAGCGGTATCTAACGTAAGAACGCGAAGTAAATTAATAAATTGGTACTTGCGTTTATGACTCGAATTAATCGATTCTAAAACTGCTGATTTCTTGCACGGCGCAATTACTGGCTCAACGAGTAGACAGCGAAAAAATACCCGTAGCGATAGAAATCCCATAAATAGCATGAGAATGTTTCGCGAACTTCTCGCCGCAAAAAGAAACGGAAAACTGGGAACGGTTTTACGATCGAGTGTTTTCAAAACGTCTGGTGTGTTTTAATTAAACTGGCGCGTTGGTAAAAAGGGGCGTTCATTAGGCCAGTTTTACGAGCTCCACGGTGTCCGTTGTGTTCATAGATTACGTTACGTGTGTCGATAGGTGTGCCAGTTATGTTGGATCCTACGCGAAAGTAACATTTTCTATTCGAGTCATTGTTGCTCCCTCGAACCAGCCTCGGAACTCATTAGACGCGCCGCGTATGTACACGGCAATTACGCAAGAGTACGGTACGGCCTATTATGCATGCGAGATGCGCTTCGGATCGCATTCCATGGTGTGCGTCGCATATGAAATCAGCCATTGAACCGTGGACAGAAAGAACGCCGGTTCCGACAAAGTTCTAGCCACTTGAAGCTCCGACGCGTGTACTCTACTAATAGATTGCCGGTAATTGGACGGTAAATTCGACTTTCGTTTCGTGAAATTCCGCGATAGAGTATCCTTGACCGAGTAGCCCTTTCGAGAAACCGTGTCATCCTTCGGACAATTGCGACAACCGGTACTTGGCGGTTGATGACACTTATCAACAATTTTTCGGCAATTGCTCCGTGGCCCCGACGCGACGCGACGCGACGGCCGT
The DNA here is from genome assembly GCF_050948215.1 of Halictus rubicundus. Classification (NCBI taxonomy): domain Eukaryota; kingdom Metazoa; phylum Arthropoda; class Insecta; order Hymenoptera; family Halictidae; genus Halictus; species Halictus rubicundus. The sequence continues at coordinate 21,584,448 of NC_135152.1, forward strand.
TGCTCGAATATCGATTCTATATTTGCCGCCCGGTAGGAACCTAACGGAACCTCTACGCTTTTGGCCTCGAAGGCTTTCAGATCTGACGACAGAATCACCAACTGTATAATTACAATGAAACACGATTCATTTGTCGATGCGATTCTAACCGGCGTGGCGCGTCGCGGCGGTTACCGCAATGCTGGCTAGTTTTTCCGTCGAGGCCCGTCGTTTCTTTTCGTTTTACTTTCGCCGTTAAAGACTTTTCACGGAAGTCTATCCGTCGCCGTTTCTCTTCCACGGAGAAAACGAGTATTCCGACTTTCACCCTCTAAAGAAGTTCCCAACCCTTGGAATCCTTTAAAGCCCGTGGAGTTTCTTCCAAGTATTTCGCCGACCCTAAATCCAAGCGGGATCGATACACGCAAAGGAGTTCCCCGACCGGCTGAAAGATTTCCATCCGAGCAGGTGTTAAAGCGAGGTCGTGGAACAGGTAGGAAAAGTGGCCTACGCTATTGTAGGCGATTCAGCTTGGCCCTTTTCCACACAGGCTACCGTTGCCGTCTCTTTTCCGAACTCCCTGACGCGAACCCCGGTTAACTTTCCCCTTCCGGGGGTGCTCCACCCCTAACGAGAGCTCATTGAAACTGAAGGGTACTCTCCCATTGAAAGGCGCGTTCCAATTTCATTTCCCTCGGTGACGCGAGCTTTGGCTACCCCGCATTGATCATTTGGGAAAGCGATGGAACGTCCGGGCAATTAACTTCTTCAAGGACAAACTTTTCACGAATGGGCGGAGATCGTTTTCACTCCTGGCACGTTTATATCGAAATTAGAAGATACAAAAATCTTTGTATGGAACTGTGCGCTTCACAGTTCCAGCGGCGTAGTGTTTCGCTGTTATGTTTGTTTTACGTTCCTTTATGGAACGTTCGCCAAAATGTTTGTGACATTTTTCTGATCAACACGAAACCAAACATAGCATAATTCGGAGCATACTTGCTTGTTCGGTTCACGATGCGGTAGACCCTCGATTATCCGCCGACGTCGAGGAGGTGCAGAAGCCTTCGCAACGATGTGTAAGATTCAAAAGTCCACGATACAAATAGAAATAGAAATACGACAGGTTTGAAGTCTTTATACCGGATTACACGTCGAGCCACGCAATCTCAATTGCCGATGGGTTAATCACATTTCCCGAGAAAGGCGTTTTTCACTTATTACACGAGGGGACGGGGGTAATATCGAATAGAATCCCTGGAAACGGCGACAGGAACGGCGAAGCAGAAACGTGTCCCTTCGTCGACCGGTCGCTCGCTCGTTTTTACAACTCAGCGTTTCCGAAGTAGGATTGGCGTTGATTGGATGCACCGTTACGCCGGAATGAGACAATATGAATTACGAGCCATTTCGCGAGACTACCTTGTCCGGGGGATAGGACCAAGTAACAAGTTAAGTGGCGGATGTTCCGCAGTCGCGCCAACTCTTCGACGTGTCGCGTCCGATGGCGCCGCTGTTAACTCAACTTGTGATTAACCCGTTCTTGTCGTTTCGCAATAGAAAAAATATGGGAATCAGTTATTTATGAATGAGCGTTGCAACATTTAAAAATCAATAAAAGAAATCAGGAGCACCTATGTATTTTACAACCGATGAAACTCAATTGGAACGGGTAAACACTTTAGGTAGATTATCAAATGTATCCGACAGAGGAAACGGCGAGACCGGTTATTTCTTGGATCGCTAAAAGTGGCGTATAATGGTAGCCACGTGGCTAGCAGATCGTTACATTGAAAAATGTTTAGAAGCTATCGCGCGGAAAGGCATGTTCGGTGCATGGTGTCAGAGAGGGAGGGAGAGAGAGAGAGAGAGAGAGAGAGAGAGAGAGAGAGAGAGAGAGAGAGAAAGATGGAAGGAGCCCAGATAATTCAGGATAATGCAGCGCACGTCGACTCACCTGAAACAAATTGTAACCTTTATCGTACATCCACATCTCGTCGGCTGGATGCTCCTTGGGACTCTCCCGTTGTCCAACGTTCAGAACCTGAGGAGGCGGGCCCCTGGTCAGCTGAATCGCCAGGGACCTTTGTAGGAGCAAGAGGCATCGGGAGGGTCCCGAGCCCCCGGGCCCCGTTCCGTCTCCCAAGATCGAGGCCATTTTTTTCGGCCCGCTGCTAACGATTCCGAAGACTCGGCGGTGGCATCACTGGTTCTGGAAAACAGGAAACGAACGTGTTGTAATATTTCTTGCCACACCCACTTTGCTCGGTTTTTCTCCCGTTCGGTTTTTAGTCACCCGTATTGGACACGGTCCGCTATCTTCGAGCGTCACATACGGTCTAGCTTAGGTCTGTCTCTTATAGCCAATTTCTGAGGAGACGACTATTTCATCGAAGCAGACAAACACAACCGAATGCTTCGAGATGCTTATCCATACAGAATTGTTGAAGATACTGCGATTGGAAGAGGGTCGTTAACAACCTAATAATAATATTGATTTAACGAGGTAAATACTCGAATAAGAATTAGCCGAGTCAATTGTAATCAACTAAAATTAAACGTAAATGTGGTTTTTTTTTTCATTTGTCTTAAAAAGTTGAAAATAATATAACAGTACCGTTACTTTCGAAAATCCGCAGTCTGGTGATTACTACTGAAATTTCCCAGACAAACTGCATTAGCCGTTCAGAGTAAAAGTCATTTGATTTTCAGAAATTCTATATAGTTCTTTACGCAATCGGATCTAATACAAAGTTAACATAGAAATTGGTGTCCGGGTTTGTCAAGGTTTATTAAATTACTGCGCGTTCGAGTTTCGTATCAAGGTGCAAAAAATCCGCGGTATAGTAGAAAGCCTGCGTCGGAACAAAGTCCGCAGAAGCGTAGACGCCAGAGTGGCCCGAGGGAAAACTTTTTCCGAAAGAAACCCCGTTCTCGCTGATGCAATCATACTCCCCCGGCACATAATTCTCGGCAGGCAACGTGTTCCGCGTTCGTCACGCAGCCTTTTCTCGGGACATGTCTCTCTCGCCGCGTGGATTTTCGTGGATGAGATTCCTCGAGGCCGTTGATGACCAAGAGGGTGGGCGTAAATCAATTAGGCGGCCTGGCGCAGTAGTTGATACAATAAAGGGAGACGTGACGGTCGCCTTATGGGCCCGCAGGAAATGAGGGACGATAAGGAGGGTGTGCCGAACGTGTCTCGAAGACGACCGGCGCGGCGTTTCCGCGTCGCGTCGCGTCGCGTCGCGTCGCGTCGCGTCGCGTCGCGTCGTCCTCGAAACTTTCTTCGAGATCGTACACCGATTCCGCTCCACCGCGTTCGGGTTTCTCTAACGCTAGGCTTACGGAACACTAAAAGCGACTATTTTGCAATACTTCATAGAAATAGCAAGGACGTGCTACCCACATTTTTAGCATATTTTTAAAATAATATATACCCAAAGAAATAAATTTGTTAAATAATTTCTCATCTATGCGTTCGAAGAATCTTAATAATTTTAAATTAAGAAATATTGGAACCCGTCATTTTGACGGGTCCCGTAAACCTAGTGCTAAAGAGCTGTGCAGAAATGACGTCACCCGCGTGGTAATTACCACGACCTTGTTAAAGATTTAAGTGTCTCCTTTAGAATGACACAGGAAATCTTGATCTACGATGTTTGCAGCCGTTTTATTAAGGTTTAAAGGAAAGGTGTCACCTCTAGAGCGACATGGGACCCAATCGACGTCTCGCGGCGAGAGACAGGGGAGGCTAGCGAGGATAAAAATGGGATGCCAAGAGAGGGATGGGTGAACACGCGACACATTGACCAGGGAAAACGCCGATGCAAAATAGCGATTCAACGTTCATTCCGATCAGTGTTGGCCGGCCCAGACGATGTGCTCGTGCGCGAAACTTTTGCGAGCCGGGATAACGGTACGGTGAACTCGCCGCGTTATCTTTCGGCTACGTAATCGCCGATAAGCGTTATCGCGGGAAAACTCGAACGTGGAAAAGTGCCGATAACGGAGACCTTCGAAACGCGGCTTGGACGATTACAATGGATATGGCAACGAAGGGAAGGGGGAAATTTAGTGGGATTAGCCGTGTAACCGTGTAGCCGAGTTGCAACTTTGAATACCATTGTAGATAGGTTAAAAGCATTTGCCTACTTCATACAAGAGCATTGCTTAGGGTTCAGCGAACCGGGAAAAATGCGATTAAACTTTACATAGCCGTTATATTCTAGAGTACTTCTGTGGTTCTTCGTAATTAAATACCTTAATGTTACGCGTTGTGCTTTATTAATTTATACAACCGAATACGATAAAGTTAACACAGTATGTACCTTGCAGACACTGTGCGCAAAGAGATACACTGCGTGCACAGTGAATTATGGAGATAGATTAAATTTTTCTTAGTACAAAGTAAATATTATGCGTTGGAGCTTCCGGGTGCAAACCCTATCTACAAATGCTATTATCCTTCAGGAAACTGAAATTGCGGTACTCCAAGGCTTTGAGGATAGCGCAGGTGAAACGCTGGGATGGTAACGTTTAGTTAATTGGTGAATTTTGTTCTTTGTGGACACGGTTTACACCCGGAAAACTCGATGAGCAACACCAATCCCACTGAAGAAACTCTCAAATCTCTAACACTTGATAAACATATGATATTACTACATATTACATTACATACGTACGACTCCGGGCTGAAAGTGTTAAGTTTAACGTAACTGTGCGAAGCGTTCCGAATTCCGCCAGCATCTGCGTCAGAAACGAGCCGGCGCGAATGTGTTGAGAAAATTAATTGGCCTCGTTAAATTTCGATAGTCGGGTCGACGTATCGATTCTCGGAGGATATTAGGTGGGGCGTCGTGATAGCGTGAGGATCGCGGCCGTGGAATATTGCATCGCTTCCGGCCGTGCCAGGGTACATGGTTCTAAAACGCCTGTAGCCCTTTACCGAGAAACTGGGCGGCCGTAAATTTGGCACGAAAGCCGTGGCAATTACGGTCGCATCGAATTCTGGGGCCTGGAAGGAATCAACGAAGTAATCTCGCGCCTTTGGCCGGCTCCCAAGAGGCAGTCGATCCAGACTATTCTCCTCTGATATAGCGTTGCAGTTTGGCCTGCGCCGATGAAATTGGGGCGCCGCGCCGCGCCGTCGACGCGATCGCTCGCTTTCGCGAGTATTTTCCTCGGACGAGAGAGAACATTCCGTTGTTTCCACCGGAGTCGGATCGAATTCGACGATGTCGCCGACGAACTTTCCGACGTCCCCGTACGTAGAGACGTCAACGAGGTTACAGTATTTTCCTCGACGTCGGACAAGTTTCGCATGGCACCGCGAGTTCTTCTTGCGAGGATTGCCGATTGCCTCTTCGGATCAGATTCCACCGGACAATCCTGAAATCTGATTCGACCGAATTTTTATCGACACTTTGTGTTTCAATACCGTTCTTTCTTTATTTACTCCGGTTCGTACGATGCCCGTATCTTTGATCGTGGATTTTATCTGATCGCAAGATGGAAAGTTTAATGGACCGTGATAGAGGTCTGCATTCGATCGCACGAAATCCGCAGTCCATCGACAGCTATTCCGAATTACGGAGTTTTCTTTAATAATTCTCAGAGACTGATAGATGACTAATAGAGTGTTAAATGGAGCACGTTTGAAAGTCAGTGTTTCAGCTGGTCGAACTGGTCGGACTGGCTTCTACGAACCAACGCTGACTTTTCGCACGAGAATAAAATTCTCCACGATTAAGGGGAAAATGTCTGCTTCGGTTGTAAATGTTGAATATAGAAACAGCAAGAGCAAATTACCAGCTTTCCGTTGGCACCGTTTAATGCACTTTGCAATCGATCTCAAATGGAATTAATATTCGGACAAATACCGAAGCGTTGTCGCTAATTCTCCCTCGCTCTCTCTCTCTCTCTCTCTCCTCCTCCTTCTCCTCCTCCTGCTCCTCCTCCTCCTCCTCCTCCCCCCCCCCCCGCCGAGGCTCGTGGAGGCCTGTTGAACCCGGTCAATTTCAACTTTTCCGCGGCAGCGGGGATGCCAGGAAAAAACTGTACAGTCGTTCCTAATGGAACAATAATGTAATTTTCTCAGCATTCAATTAACGAACCGTTCATCATATTTCATTATCGCGACGATCTTGAGAACGAACAAAACTTTTCTCTCTCGAGCCGCGGGAGAGAAACGCGTGGGCGCGATCGCGGATCGCGGGGATAGGCACGCGATCCATGCCGCTTCAAATTGTTCCGTTACCATTTTTTTTCCTCCGTCCGTTCGGTCGCTTAATTTCCGTCGTTTCACCTTATGCTAGATCACCGGCTGTAAAACTTCCCGATGGCGGAAAGAAAAAACAAGATCACGGAACGAACCGAGGTAGAAAAATCATTAAAGAATTTCCTCCGCGTGACTCATCGGCGCGCGTATGTGCGCTTTCCTGGCGCGCGTAATGGCACGTTTATGCTGGATATTGCAAACGGCTCGTGTGAATCGTACACCAATCGCTTCTTGTTTTGTTACCCTCTATCGGTGACTATAGTAATTGGATAAATGAACTGCGGATCTTTATGCAATTACAGCTAGGAAAAATCGTCATCGGACAATTAAATCCAAAGTTCCATAGAGTTCAACATCACTGTTTCGTTGGTCGTCTGAAAAAAAGTGTTAGACTAGACGAAATCTTACTTGACTTAATTTCCCAGCAAAAAAGTGAACGTCGGAGAAAAATGGTGGATATTCGCGCATTCTCGAACATTTTTAAAACAGAAGAAAATATTATATGTAGTCCTAATCTGTGTATTATTTATTTATTGATTTTTTTAATCAGCCAGTCCAGGAACACGACCGCAAAGTTTATTCGAACGTAACGGCTCGAATATGAGTTCGGCCGTGTAATCGAATTATCAGATCGCACGAGTTCGCAATAACATGGTAATCGAACGACGAGGTTTCGCCGAGAACCGACTCAATTTCGGCTCGAATCGTCGACGGACTCGCGAACACTATGACCGATCGGATTTGTTTCGCGAAACCGAATAATCGCCGTTTATAAAAACTGTGTAATCCGTGCCTGCGTGTCTAGATACACGTGGCGTAGCGATCGCTTACGAAGGGACACAAAAAAAAAAGAAATTCGAATCCTGACGGTCGTGATTCCATTAGGCTCCTTTTCAAATGTTGAATGATATTATGGGGACGCGGATTTCTTTTTGTGTTGTGATCATGATAGTATCGGAATGATTCATAATTTCTACTTCTAAGAAACCGGTTGTCCAAACGATTCTGGGGTAACCAAGACCTATTTTGTCTGCCGTTCTTTTATTTTTCATGGTTATTTATAAACGGTACATAGACCGGTAGAATGTCTAACTCTGTTCGGACAGTCGTTCTTCGATCTTTTTCGATAGAATTTTAATGGCTTTTCAGCTGGATTCATGGATCTTCTGCTGTGGTATACATAGATAGTATGCGCGTCGAATTAAAATCTGTACAGTAGACACCCGTATAACATTTACGACACGAACAATGTAAAGTAAGTAAAAAAAAATGGTTGAAGTAATCTGGAGAGAAAGGAGTTCGGATATCGTTGCATATTCGCCGGCGTGGCCGATGTCACTGACTCCGTTTCACCTCGTGCCGATTTAAAGAACGGAAGACATCCGGTCTCTCGGTCCGCGCAGGATAGACTTCCTGCGGCGTGAGTCACCGGCGTGTCTTTACATCGTGACGGATCTCATTAACTTGCCGTCAGTCGTGCCGACTCCGTTGAAACCGCACGTCCCTGGGACCGGACCGGACCGGACTGGCCCGGCCATCTAGATCTGCCGATGGATCGATTCCAGAAGCGTTCGTCGATCTTTCCAGTTCGAACCAATTTCGTCTGGCTCGCGCGGACCCGACCCCGACACGTGTCGAGTGAAAGCGTCCGACGAATGCGTTCTTTTCGTCGCGAAATCATGTTTCGTTCGCTCGATCGTTCTTCCTCCCGATCGGCGCGTCTCGAACGAGCTACCCAGAAATTCTCAGGTAGATTTCGCAACGAAGGAAAGAGACAAGCAAAATTCAAAAACTGGTTCTTCGAACCTACGGAAAACATGAAACCAACTGATTTTACTCGGAATATTCATCTTACGTTGTCACGAACGATCATTTCCCCCTTCTTTCAGCAGTATAGCGACTACATATACGTGTCCTCTTCTCCCCATTTCGTTCGTCCGCACTAAACGCGTACCTCGTAATAAAGACGTATTGTTATTATTATTCGAAAATACTTTGAGATCAGCCCGGTACGACGGAACTTGTCGCACCCAGAAGTATCAAAGAGAAGATTGGACGTCACGGAAAGGAACGTATTTCGCGAGCAGATTTCTCCCCGCGTTTTTCTTCGCGCCGCGATTGCTCCGGCAATCTTATCGGCATAACTCCCCATCGCATCGATACATTTACTTCCCCGAAGTTGGGGCGCGAGCTCTGCGTCGAGCCACGGGTTGGACTCCGTTTCCACGGTGCTTCGTTCACAATGGACCGATTTAAATGCATTCCTTACGTCAGTAACGCGCCTTTTTCGAAGGATACCCTCCTGTCTTATCGAGGAAACCGATTGCTTCATTCCACGAAAAACTTTGAGTCGAACTCATCCAATATATATCTCATCCCTGCTTATCTCGATTTTGCTCGATCGGGAAAATCTGTAGACCGTATCTTTTCATACAATTGCACACCAGAGCATCGTATCTGCCCAGAAAAATTCAGAGACGCAGTAGAATCATCTTTTCCTTTTATATTGCGTTCAGTAATTCAATTGATCTAATTATTCGGTTTTGATCGTGGCTTTTAAATTGGAGGACTGCTTTGAAACGAGCGATTTACGAGACAAATAAAACTGACATTACAAAATTTTGCCTCACCGCAAACACGACATATAGTTGATAGAATAAAGCGAAAGAATTCTAAGAAGAAAATAAAGCGTTGAAGCGATAGGATGACGCGTGAAAAATTATAAAAATTGTCACACAGGTCTAGCTGCGACCATATTCGCGCAAGAAGGTAGTTTTCGTGTTCGAGAAACAATCTAAGCGTGTAACTTTTTCCCGAGGAGAGTCTGAGCTCGTTAAAAGGTCCATAGGCTAATAATGGCACTCGATACACCAGAAACAAGTTCTGTACCGGGTATACGGTAACTTCCTGCATGAATCACTGCGGGTCTCCTGCTGCTGCATGGTCAGCCGTTGTCCCAGGGTTAACGCGAGTATAATAGAAACGATCACGCGGGCGCGCAACGAACACCGCGATATCAAATCGCCACGAGCCCGACCGTCCCGTTTCGAATCGAATTCTGCCCGTTCCAGAAAATCACGGTATACGCTCGATCCGTGCGAACACCTCTTCGTCGGCTTCTCTCGTTTTGCTTGTTTTCACGCGTTCGACGTACTCGCCGCGCCGCGCCGCGCCGCGCCGGCACGATGAACTTGCAATTAATTGCGGGGTAATAACGGTACGATCGGGGTCTCACGAGCTCCACATTCGTGTATCGTGGGTGGGTTCGGCGGATCGCTTCTGGTGTTGTTTCATGGTACGGTGAAAAAGTAGGCCGCACGGTTCATCTTCTACGAGCGAACCGCGGGCTTGGGAAAGGCGAGGATGGATCGCCGCGGCCAGATAACGCCCGGCAATTTCTTTCTTATTTGTTCAACGGAAAAATTGAACACGATAATTACGCCTTTAATTGCTGGCTGCGCACGAACGCCATCCCCGTGTTTTTTAATGCCGGCTCGTCACGCTGCTCGGGCCCCGCGCGTTCCGCGTAATTGTTCTTCAAGGACGAGCCGGTGCATCCTGCGTGCATTATTCGGTGCCGCGTATTGTTAGTAAAATTGCCATGCCGTGATCCACCGATGACGAAATTTTGTTGCGCCTCCCAACGAAAATCGGCTGACCGATTCGTGAAATGCGTTTGACATTCGATGTGCACTCTCGATAAAACAGCAGGCGCGTGCTATCTTTCATTTGACAATCTACAATCTGGGTGATCATAACGAATCCTCTATGCAGAATTGAAAGTTGATCTTCGCTCGACACAAGCGATATATCCTCCAGCTATATTCAAAGATGGAGTGTTTTAAATCCTAACCGACGCGACGGATCTTTTGAATGGAAATGATGAAAATGGCATTTTTTGTCGAAACTTTCTCCGGTTTCGTTCTGGATTCGTTCAACCTCCTCCGTCCCTTTCTTTTCCCCTTGTTTTTCTTCTTCTTTTAATTAGAACCTGTATGGTATATTTGAGGAATATCGCCTCGGGGCGAATTCGATCGTGATTATACACCGGACCGGTGCTTCGTTATATAATTACACCGTGGTAGATTCGGATTTTAGCCACGGCTGCAACAACCCGCCGCTATCTGCGTGCTCGTATACGGTTCGACTGCACGAGACGCACGCGGTGCAACTTTTATCCTCTTAGGTGGATACACGTCCCGCGGTATACTACGACTTATCCGACTTCGTTGCTGGCCCCCGTAGTGCTTACAATGAAGTCACGTTGAATCGATGAATGCAGCAGAGACTGGCGTCGTCCGTCCGTCCGTTCGTTATCGTGCTCGATTTAATAAATCACGAAAGCGCCGCCGGATTAAATGCATCTGCTCGCAACAATAACGCTGTTGCTACCCTCCGGGACCGTTCTCGTTGCCATGAAATATCGTGTGTACCCTCTCGTCCTTTCTACGGCTAACAGAATGCCTGTTCTCTTTCGCATGTAATCGGTACACAAAGCATGGCATTTTTCAAACATTAGGGGGCGGAAGATTTCGGAGCATGCGCTCGAACATACATATATCCTTTTCTGTTCGGAGACCTTCGTGATTCTTATCGTTGTAATAATAATAAGAAATCTTTATTTTTTCAATGAACTTGGCTCGCGAACAAGAACATTAACTGCAATGCGATCGAGCACTTTTATTGCGGCAAAACAGCAATTTTCTCGTCTCGGTTCTCGGCGGCACTCGCTTTTTGCCATGATCGATCGTCAATTACGTCTGCGTAGATGCGATCGAGCCTTACGCATGTACAGCAATATCTCGAAATTACAACGGCGGGCGGTGCACCGGCGCGTAGACTCGTTTTTAATTGCCTAATTTGTCTTCAAAGGACGGCTGGCTTTATTCGGCGTACACCATTGAAACCGTCTCGACGCATTATTTGGTTTATTAGTTAATCAAGCAATGGGTTTGGCATTTCGAAGGAGGCCGAAAATTCGATTCTGTCGAGGGTTTCGCGATTCTGGCCCACTGATCGATCGTGTCCGTTATGCGGTCTACAAGGAACGGAATGCTTTCTAGACGGTCTGGACGATGCAGCATGCACCGTACCGTACCGCACCGCACCGCACCGCACCGCACCGCACCGCACCGCACCGCACCGCACCGCACCGCACCGCACCGATCCGTTCGGCGAGCGCCGGTGCTACATCAAAGGTCTCGTGGCCGCGGCTAATGTATGCACAACTCCCTGGCCGCGTCCCGCGAGAATGCGATTCGACACCGTCCGGCCAGATGGACGAATAACGACAGAGTGGCAAATTGATGTTACGACGAATCGAAAGCGCGCGGTGATTTATCCCCTCGTAAAAATGACGAGTGTACAAATAGCCTGACGTTGTTCCGTGTACCATACGAGAACACGTTCCGGCCGGGGCACTATGAAATGTTGTTCGAATCAATCAACCTGTACGGGTACATATATGGTTTCTATTTGAAGCCTCTAATATACAGAATGTAGCGAAAATCACGGTGTGAGCGAGGATCACAGGTGGCTGGGTGAAATAAATCGAAAACGTATTTACGACCTATCGGGATGCGTTGCGCCGGACTCGGCCAGTTTATATTTCTCCGGATTTCCCTCCCCACCCCCCTTGACATCGGAGCGGAGTTGCCTGCGAAACGATGACGGAGTGTTGTTCTAATCAATCAAGCTATATATATATATATATATATATATATATATATATATATATATATATATGTATATATGTATATATGTATATGGTTTCTGTTATAAAATCCTCGTACATCGAATGCGGCGGGGAATCGTGGTGCAAGCGAAAGAGCAGGTGCCTACGCGTGTGAAAATAAATTGAAAATACGTTGCGGTGTATCGGGAAATATTGCGTAGCTTCTGCCAGTTTATTTCGTGTTTGGTTTGCGCGGATGAGGCACGACGCACGGCGATGATTCAAGAGCCAAAGTGTCCTGGTGTATATACTTTAACGATTGAAATTATTTTTCCAACGATAGTAGAAATTTTACTGAAAAATGCTTAGGTGCACCATTATTGCTTACCCTACTTTTATGTATCCTATCGTGTTATGTATACTATCGTGGGTTATATTTTATTAATTACGGTTTCTATAGTACCTTCAACGTATTCATTTTAATCGGAAGAATCCCAGCGATCCAGTGGTACGAAAAGGCCAGATAAAAAAGCATCGAATCTCGACCAGAGGATATAACAAACGTGGCGTCTCTCCTACGTTTAGCCTAGCCTGTAACGCAAGATTTTGACTTTCGGAAACTTGTCCGAAACTTTGGAAATTTAAGCGAACCCTACTGTTAGACCCGTTTGTCGTTCGGAAAGAGGTTGCGCGCTGCACGAAAACGGAAACGAAAACGAAAACGAAAACGAAAACGAAAACGAAAACGAAAACGAAAACGAAAACGAAAACGAAATCGAAATCGAAATCGAAAACGCGTTCGTGATTTATTAAATCAACGCCGCGCGCTGGCTCCGGTTTATCTAGCATTCATCGATTCACCGGGTGGAACGTTTATTGTGAACGTCGTCGTCGACGGAACCACGGAGAGCTGTCCGCTCCCTTTCGACGACAACGGGGGAAAAGCCGCGCCGCGCCGCATGCGGTCCGCTGCGATAGGATTGCCGCGGACGCAAGCCGCGCATACGTATACATAATGAATAGCGTGTGGTATTATTTTCTGCGGAGCGTGGATAAGGTTATGAATACGTAGCGCCGCGAGCAGATATAACTCTCGCGAGTACGTATCCATCGGGGACCACCCAGGTCCGCGCGTTAAAACCTTGCCAGCAGCTGGCCATTCGTCCATTATTGCTCGTAGAGTACCTACGCTCGGCGAGTCAACCGGAGGAGCCGGAGAACACCAGGCTCCCGCCTCGTTCTCCGCTGTCTTATGGTCACCCTCGTCCCTCGGCCCTCGGCCCTCGGCCCTCGGTAACTTTCATCTCTTGGCTTCCCCCCTCTGCCTTGTATAAAAATCCAAAGTCAAATCTAATTTTCATGGATCGCGACACTTCGACTACCCTTGTAAGAAATTCCAATGAGAAATCCTGTTGACACAACATCTTAGAAACCTATTCTTTTTTCAGATTCGAACGACTGTACGACGCAGCAGGTGCCTGTATTGTCTTCGCTAGTCGTCGCTCTGTCTTCGTTCGTGCAGCGCGAAGGCAGGTTTTTTCGAGACTTTCGGTTTCAAGAGAGCTGGTTTATCACGCATCGTTGGAATTCGCTGTTTCTCTGCGCGCAAGAAATCTTCTTCTGTCGATGGCGGAGTCTGCGCCAGGTCCGCGAGTAGGTTTTGGTAGGATTCCAGCGCTCGCCCAACAACTGTTATATTGAACACTGGGAGGGCAACAAGTACTCTTTGTACTGCGAAAGACTTGCACTGCCCTCGGTGTCAACGTTCTGAGGCACATGACGTCAGAGGAAGAAGAGATTCCTGATCGTGCAAGTTCGCTTCCGATTGCAACAGTCGGCTATATTGATCTTGCTCTCTCTCTCTCTCTCTCTCTCTCTCTCTCTCTCTCTCTCTCTCTCTCTCTCTCTCTCTCTCTCTCTCTCTCTCTCTCTCTTTTCGTCCCGAGCAGGCGCGGTTCCGAGCTAGAGCACTGCTCCACGGACCAATCTGTGCCTTAAACACTGTCTATCAGCAACTTCACTTTTTTCAACGAATTCTAGCTGTCACCTTAAGCTTAACATATTACTAGACAGCGGATTTTATGGATTTATGAGAAAAATGCGAGTAGGTTTAATCTTCGATTTCATTGCTAGGTTATATTTTCAATATCTCGTTTACCGATCAATATTCCGTATATTGATTATTCCGAAGGCAGATAAGTTTCTGTCGATTTCCGCTGTCAGCATTCTTCCTTTGCTGTCTCTTAATGCGCACGGTGCATCCGCTTCCGGGGCACAACACGAGCACCGTGAAACCACAGGTTTCGCACCCGTCTATGAAAATAATTTCACACCTATCGGCATCGTTTAGCATCGCCGCGAGAGAAACGGTAAGAATTCCTATTTATTACGCGCCTTCTTGCAGACTAATTTGCACTTGTCGGTGCTATCGGCGCCATTCCTCCAGGAACTATTCAATTAATGCGGCTTTACACTTTCCGGTCCGACACTTTCGAGCCGCACGTATCTCCCGTCTGAAAACAAAATTTGATTTCGGAATAATCGGATTTTCAGTAGTTGTACCGTATCAAAAGGAAGTTTCGAAATTTCCTTTTCCATTGTAATCTGGAACGAGATTGACGTCGGTGGAAGTAACTTGTAACTTTTCTCTACCTTTTCGAAACATTAAATAGCTCGAATGAAAAATCGAGCGAAAATGGCTCGGCACGGAACGCGTTAAAAGACTCAATGTCGGATAAAGATTGTGTCTGCTACGTGCAAAAGAAATTCTTACGTAAGCGTACCGCTTCTCTTTATTTGCTATTTCGTAACCTCCTTACAGCTGTAGAAGAGAATGCAACTATCTCAAGGAAAGAGAAATATAGCCTCTCAGCAGTTTGCAGCGAATTATCGATTTCACAGCAAATGAATTGTTTCTTATACGATAAATACGTGTTCCGTTTAAACTGTTACTAGGTCGCAGGCATAAAACGACATCCAGAAAATGGGTCATTGGTAACTATGGTAGAAACGAGAGATGACTTTTTGCTTCGATCTCTCTGTTTCCAACCCTATTTTTCCCACGACCGAGTCCACTATGGAAATAAAGAATAATATTTGAGCTATCCCCGAAGATCCTCGACCGCCGGTGTCGACGATCGATTTCCTGTTCCTTTCGAGGAGCTCGAAATTGCTCTCGCGAAACGTACGAGCCGGTGGACGCGCATCGTATCGCGTCGCGTCGCGCCGCATAATTCCATTCCCCTTGAAATTGCTTCTGATTGTCTGCTAAAATGATCGTCCTCGACGGTGAAATAGAGCGCCGCGTTATCCTTACTCTTACTACATGCATTATGCATTTACTTTCATTTCATTTGGTGTTTTATTTATCCTTAACGCTTTTGCGGGCAACAGTGCCACACGGCATCGGGGCCTCTCTTTAACGATATTCGCATGGGAAAGCTAGCCGGCCATTAAAACCGCGATGGTGGATAATTATAAAACGCCGATACACGGGATCAATTATCATTTGAATCGCGTCCGAGCGTGCACCGTAAATTGCATTCCCGTTTTATTAATACCGGTTGCCTAGCAACGGGTACGTAAGAATCGCCACGGGTTCCCATCCAATTTACATAGACGAAGACGGCGACGACGACGCGGCGCTAACAGACGCCGAAAATCCTTCGTAATTTACGGGCAAACGCGAACGATTAACGCAAGTGTTCGTCGTTCGCGATACTCTGCTAATGGAAATCAGCGATTCTCTGATTTTCACGTTTCTCGGATTACGTAAACGTAATGGTAACGCAGAAAACGGAGCTGTTGCGTCTATCTGCTTGGATCGTGTGTCGAGCTGCTCGAATTTCGACAAAATCACTTCCAGATTTTCCGACGTTTTAAAAGAGAGCTGTTCAACGTGCCTATTAGCGGAATATTATCGGCGCCCGCCACGCCGATTATTTCTTAAAATTGATATTATTCGCTACTAAAAATATGAAGAAAAATTTCTCAGATCCTACCCGAACGCCGATGGAAGATCTCTCCGAGCGTGGAATTAAGCATCGCCGGCGCTTGCTTCGTTCTTATTTCGCTATCTCCGGGGCCCGTCCGCTGAATCGCGCCAGCATTTTGTCCGACAGAGGCGATACTATTATTACTATCGTGAAAAATGCGAAGGGAGTAACAGCTGGCAAACCTGGCGCAACAACAGGCCAACAAACGCGAACAACTACTACGGCGTATCGCCGGGTAAAGCAGAACGTGCAGTCACCCTACCCATCAATCTCTCGCGGTGGGAAACGTTCGCGAGCCTCGGAGAAAAGTTTCCAGATGCATCGTAAACGATTTTCGCAGTATCATCGATACTCCAGGCGCAGAAAACCTGTTCGTTTCGCGTCGGGCAACACGCGAATCCTGGTTCCGGGCGAACCGTGTTGTGCACGCATGCGAGGGATACAACACATATGTATACGTGTTGCAGCGAGCGAGCAGGGCTCGCCGGAGAAAAATTCTGGAAGTCAGGATCCGAGGTCACGAGGGGATACCCACGGTACCAGGGGCCTTCGTATCTCCATAATGACAAGCAACGGTAAAACGACGGATGACGAGGATGACGCCGTGAGGAGCTGATGCATTCTCGACTAAAGGATGTCAATTGCGCCGGAGCCGCTAGCGCACGGGTCACCGACGGGATAATGCCGCTCAACAGTATAAATTGCACCGTACGTGAACATTATTGAAATCGCGGGAGAGAGACAGAGAGAGGGAGAGAGAGGGGGGGGAGGAAGAGAGAAGAAGAAAGAGAAAGAGAGAGAGAGAAAGGTCCGGTGGGGTCGGTCGAGTCTGTCGCGGCCGCGGGAAACTGCTCGTTTTGTCCAGACAACTGGAGGACAAGCTGAAAGCCTCGAATCGGCTCGTTCCCTCGACCCAAGTCTCGTTTCGATGTGGAACTGTGACACAGATTTTCATCTCTACCTCAAATTTCCCAAGGAATCGCGGTTTTCATTCAGTTTCTGCGTTGAATTTTTATGGAATTTCTCTGTCGCGTAATTTTGGTTAAACAATAATGATCGTTTTATTCCAAGTTACAGCGGCAACAGTAAGAGCGTCGTCTGTTATAGAAAAGACAAAATGTTTTTTTCATTTGTATAAATGTATCGCTTGAAGTCGGACGAAAAGATTCCGTTTTTTGGTAAAAAGTCGGCCTTCTGTGTTTCTGCGTACTCTTTTCAATGATCGGGGTTCATGATTTTCCAAAGGTTAAATTTCTCAAGCAAATTGATGCAACTTCGCACTTCAAAGTTCTCTTTGTGCTTGCTCACGAACCTCCATCGACGTTTCTCGAAGAAAGCGAATTAATCGTGTCTAATTTGCACGGAGGGCCAAGTCAAGCGAGATTTTATTTCGTAGAAAAAAGGATAATAAAGTACATTGCAGACCACCCGATGCGTGTGTCGGTCCAAAGTTTCCGAGAAGTATTCTATAAATTATATAATAAAATCTGTACGGAGTTGGTGTTCGTAAAATTTCAACGAGGTTCGGTTTATTATCAGACATTTAACATTTATGAATTCATCGAGAGCCTAGCTCTCGCCGCAAACGAGTCAATGAACAGCTAATAAGGCTTGAAATGAACTCTGTTATTATAGCGGGTTATTAGAGTTGCCGTATTTATCACTGGGCAATGCGTCAAATTCCTATTTGCAGTTAATGCGATTCATAAAAAGATGATTGCGGATTGTAAATCCAAGACTTGGCGCTTTCCATTGACAAAGAAAAGGAGGTTTAGCGTTAATGAAACACGCAAACCATTCACCGGCCGACACAAGAAGCGCTAAAAACACAGAACGGTGTCAGGCGTGCCGTTGCGTTGGTCAGGCATTGTTGCATAAATTACAACCGCGTGTCCCGGGCTTGCGTTGTCCCATTGTGCGATCCGCGCAATGACATCGATCGATTCTCACGCGTCTACCAGAGGATCGATCCTGAGATCGATCCCGAGGCCGAACAAGAGCAAGGATCGCGTGCGAGCCAGCCTGAATTCGGTCGTTACGGCGTTGAGTTATGGAACTGGGTCTTGATCGGCGATAGGCAAACGTAGCGGTACTACCGTAGCGCATATTATAAATCGCCGGCAACACACGCTACAATGTTACCCGCTAATTGCCTGGTTATTACCATAAAATTAATACCGTTCGGCATTCTGTCCGAGAGTTTTCAGCAGATTGCGGTAAGATCTATCGGTATGGTATACCGCGGGCTTTGTCGGACATCGTGCTGTATGTATACCGAGATAGTATCGCTTCTACATCGCATCCGATGATATCTTATGTTTAGCTTCTCTCGTGAAAAGTCTGAACAATCGATCTTTCGGAAGAAAAATTTTCTGCAAATTTTACGTACCGTTTCTCACCGAAAGCAGACACAGTTGCCTCGGAGAGCAGCTTAACGATCGAAATTTCTGGAAAAATTAATATAATCATGTTTAATAATAATTGGACAACAAGTTGTTTCATGGTTCTCTATTCTGTTATATTCGTTTAAAACATAGTAGACTTTAGACGTACTTCCGATCTTGTCGATACATCTACATTCATTCTTCTAGCCTTCCTGCACAATAACGAGTTAGACGAATTTGTAAATAGTATCCAGGTATCTTTTAAGTCGAAACAACATTTTCTTCTTCTACTATGAATATTAAAATAGCGAAGTAAACGTGGACCAGTAGGAAATTATTAAGAATGAAAAAGTTCTAATCATTCCAGCTGCGAAGAAAATAATTCTGCGACTTATTTTTCAGGGGGACTGTAGCCATACGACCTGTCTGTCGGCGAGCGTCAAGGCATTACTTGAAATACCAATGGGACATCGGTACCTCGTTTAACGATTGCGAAGTTGTTGTGAATTATTAGATATAATAAACTTCGCGAGGCGCGAATTCAGTGGAATGCAACAGTCGTGGATACAACAACGTGCAGGATGCGGCGTCGGAATCTCGTCTGCGCGCGCGAGTGAGAGAGTGAGTGAGAGAGAGAGAGAGAGAGAGAGAGAGAGAGAGAGAGAAAGAGAAAATAAAAGTGGGCCAAGCGTTTTAGAAAAAGAAAAATAAATCGACGACGCATCGGGGATCGTTAACGAGAGAAATGGTCCGCGAAGAGAACGCGGTAATGCCAGCGAGACCGTTTTATGCAGAGGTGATTCTGGGATAGAAAATGTCATCGTGGAGATCAGGTTCTGCGAGTTGCTAACGAACAAACGTAAATCGAGGAATATGAAGCAGAAACGTATCCCAGCCGAAGGATGTCAACTGCAGTCGAGTGTGACTACCGGTTGACGGGAGAGTAACACTAGCCAGCAGGATAAATTGCACCGGACATAACGAGAGACGAGGTCCTTGGCGTTGATGGTGCAACAGCGTTGCTCGTTCTTTGAACTCCGACGCCGAACGATGTGAATAACACGGAGATATCAAAACCAACCCTCGCTATTTATCCATACTTTCGCTACCATGGACGTACACTGTCGCTCAAAACTATGCTGGCAGGTGTCATTCTACCGAAATAAACTTGAAACCTGAAATATACAGAACTTCTGTTCTTAATATTACTCAAACTGGTGGACTAAAAAATACGAAAAGCTTGTATTTAGTTTTCTATTCGTCGAAAGATGTGTACCTCAGGAATTGATCTGTAGAAACTGTCCGTATCGAAGTTGCATAACGTTCCACAGAATGGACAGAATAATTATGCAAATATCACGGACACGTATCCGAACACGTGTTTTTATTTGCATACCATTAAAAATCGAACTAGCGTTATATAACATCGGCTCGACATTACTTTATCTTTATCGGATTTATTCCGGCCATTATAACGGTCGTACTGGGTCTTTTCTAAAATTCCATAAAAATTTACTAAAACAACTTAACGTAATTGAAGACTGATAGCCTGAAATGTTCCAAAGAAGTTAAAGAAACTTCACGTTGGCAGTCGTGTTGTGCAATACAATAGCGAAAATTAGTGAACAGAACTTTTTTGGTTGGGGTTATGAAAAATTCCAAGATACACGATTATTGCATCAAGGCATTAATAAAGTCTGACGCGGTGTTGTTTGGAATTTGATAAAAATAAACAAGGAAATAGTGAAAATCCGTGAACAGAAATGAGAGATCCCAGGATACACCGTAACAGGGGTAAAATGAAAACTTCTAATTCGAGGTGTTCGGGAGCCGAAGGGACGGCTTCGGTGTAGCGATTGCGCGCTTCAAAATGGCGTATCGGCATCCAATTCCGCGGCGGCGAAAGGGTTAAAGGCAACATTAATTCGAATGCGAGAGGCATCGCGATAATTGCTAATACTCTCGCCCAGCGATTCCGCAGATTAAGGACAGGCCCGGAATGCAATTTTGCAAACTCGAACGACAGACAGAGACTAATTATGGCAGACACCTGCAGGCAAATTAAGACTGGAAGGAAAGTACCGACGGAAACTCGATGCAACGGACGACACGGGACGGCAAGACAGAAATTTACGAGGGTTCTCGTGCGAGCGGTTACCGAGACGCGTTTCTGAGAAATTAAAGGCTTCGTTTTTCTCGCCGCGTGGCACGCGGCTGCCGCGGCGGTCGCGGCGGTCGCGGCGAACGGAAACCGGTAGTGGAGAGCCGCGGAGAAGCGTCGAACGCGGAAACGAGGGAGTCATTAGTTTATCATCGTGCAACCGCCGCGAATAATAAGTGTCACGAAGAAGAAAGCTCTCCGGCGCTGTTGCGCGCGGGTCGGAGTTCATCGGCGGCGAATCTTTAAAATATCTAGAATCGTGAACACGAGGCCGCGTGCATTATTAATTGCGGGAGCGCGAGACGCGTGTGCACGACGATCATTACGCGCGGCATCAACCCGCGCCGCAGTCGTTCGCTTCTTCCTCCGTTTCCTCGGCGATTAATCGATGCACCGCGGCCACCGAGGCTAATTATAGGCGCGTGGATCATTATCGACGCGTTGTACTCGTCATGGTCCTATTGCGACAGCCGAACCGATGGAAACACCGGTCGCCATTGATTTTCACTTTCCATCGAACGCCGCGCCGCGCCGTGCCGTCGCTGAGTTTCGAATAATCCAACTCACCGAGACCCGCCTCACTCCAGTGCATGCGACAAAACCTCCTAATTTCTCGTTCACATTTACACTCTATCAAATTATTGCAAGTAAACCAAAAATTCATTAGACAATTTCAATATAATTTCAAGAGAGTTAAAACGATACAAACTGAACTGGACGGTTAAATAGAAAAGAAACATTCCATTTTATTTAGACTGACGCATTCATGGTAATATATACTCGCTCGCGTTGGTATTCAACTTGACACACTTCTATATCGTGATCTGACAACGTTATGTCGTAGTTCTTACATTGTCACAGCAGAACCTCGCTCGTTGCGTGAAACGAGACCGAAAATGCGTGCTAAAATCATGGTTTCGCAACGAAAGAGGTAACCAATCATACGATCTGTAGTGTCGATCTTCTTTTGTTCCCACGTAGTCACCGCAATCCCCACCACAAGTTCCAGAACTTCTGACAACTCGTGGTGGGAATTGCTAGTATGCAACGAACAACCAACAGGCGTCGACCAGTTGTTTATCCTATTTTATGCATATTTTCCTTTTCTAAAATGAGCTCCAAAAAAAAAACAAAAAAAGAAGAATTGATTGCATAGAAAGTTGTTTCCGATCGTTTACTCACGAGGGAAGACAATTTCAGTACTTTTCTTTGCAATCTAAATTGTGGTTTTCATCCAGTTAGCTTGCGCTGTTGGAAACACTGTGCGCCGACTCGGTGACTTGAACGCGTGGCAACGCGATGCGTGCGCTGTGTATTATCTTCCAAGCTTCAAGTTTCATCAGAATTTTTACGACTACTATTATCGCACCCTTATTTACAGTTTAATCTTGTCACAGAGTTACACTCTGATCGTTCGAAGCGAATGAATCGATAAAAACAAAATAGAAAAAGGTACAGTGTATTATTATCGAGGCAGTGATGTATGGATGAAACACGAATTTTCACATTTCGCATCGTGAATAGAAGTATCCTGGAGTATGAAACGATTACGATCTTCGTTCCGAGCTGTACGTGTTTAATCTCAGCCTTGATAATTCAATTTTACCTCTGGCGGGCCTTGTGTCAAGAATTAATAATACCAATCTCTCCATTAAGCCTCTAACCCTGTTCCAATTTCTCTTGATGACTTCCGTTATGTGGCTTCATGGAGCTCGGGCACCTTGTTCGAGGCGGCGGTATCTCAAAAAATCAGGTAGAACGGATCCGTTCTCGTTCTCATGGGTTCAATCCTATCCCACGCGCCGTGGCAGTGCCTTCGGCTGTCTTCAACGACGCTTCTGCTAATCAATCTCGTTTCCAGAGAACAAAAACAAAAAAAATATATATACATATACATGTGTGTGTATATATTCAATTACTCCGCTCTGTTCGTAACGCACAATGCATACCTGGCGTGTTACATAATGGGGGGCCCGCCGCTTTATTCGCCGTGGGTGTGCGGGTATCATTGTGTACACCGGCAATTGTACCGGGCAAGAAGTCCTAGGCTGATCCCGCGAGGTTATCAGTCTCGTTGCTCCTCGTCGCCGGCTCGAGCTCCAAGGTGGGAGATAGATCGAGTCTTGAAAGTTTGATTTTTCTGCCGTGGCGAGTGGCCGAGAGGAAAGTGACGGTCGTAGGAGGAAAACAATCTGGCCGAGCGTGTGTTCCCGTTCCAAAGGGACCAGCGAGACGCGTTCCTCTCCACGGCTCGCGATCATTAATATCCTGCGGTTCGCGAGTAGTCGCTGCGCTCGTTAAATCATTTACTCAATTACCGTAACCGGACCTGAACTGCACTTGCTCCCTGCTTCGAAATTCTCTGGTTTGCGAACTGCGGAATTCCACCAATCCAGCCAGCAAATAATCGAACGAAATACACGCGATTACCGAAGCAACTGAGGACGGTTTTCAAAAAAAAGAAGGAGCCTAAACGAAAATGACGAATATAATCTCCAATACATTATCATGTTTGAATTGTTAATTTCGTGTTTCTTAATAATACTGTTATTCTTATAAACTGTATAGTATAGATTTACAATGTACTGTTTATTAACAAATAGCGCCGAACAAATGTCGGCTTTTAAAAATAGATACCTATCGAATATTCTCTTTCAATTCTGTGCTACATGTAAATGCCATCAAATTGCCAGTATCCACCTTCCGACATTATAATCTCGCGATTCTATCTCACCAGGAACCCGGTTCGAAGCGTTGCGAATCCAAACAGTTTCCACCGCATTTTTTCCCACAATTCTATTTGTTCCGACATTGCGGGGACGCGAAACAGAAGGGAAGGCAAATTGGGATTCTGATGCACCAACACTCGGGCGAGGCAACGAATCGCATCGGTATACATGTAGGGAACCCGCGCGGACGGTGA
Source organism: Halictus rubicundus (assembly GCF_050948215.1). Lineage (NCBI taxonomy): Eukaryota > Metazoa > Arthropoda > Insecta > Hymenoptera > Halictidae > Halictus > Halictus rubicundus. The sequence goes on from NC_135152.1 coordinate 21,607,844, forward strand.
TCGGAATTGGTAGCGGTAATTACTAAATTTATCCTGGTTCGAGAAAATCACCGGCGATTAAACAGCATTGTGCGGGGCCCGTAATAACGTCACGTAACACAACGGATCCTAGATGGTAGTGTGTGTGTGTGGGGGGGGGGGGGGCTTTTCCTCTCGCCGAAGCGAACTTGCTGGTTTTCAGGGAGAAGAAAGTGCTCGTAGGAGGAAAACGGTGCCCGTTTCGCGGAGCACGCGTGATCGTACAAAACGAACAACGGGTCTTTGTTATACGTCGATCTAGGAGATCATTAATATCGCTGGCTCATGGACCAGGTAGTGCGCTTATGCAGCGACTAGACCAATTACCGTTAGTTGTTCACTGCCGTTGGAAAATGATTTATCGTGGATTGTCCCGGGCTCGTTGAAATTTATAGATCGAGTCTCGTTTCTTCCCCGGAAAATGATCCAACGACTGTCTCCGTGACAGCCTTCGTGTTATCATCGAGCACGGTACGTTGCTCGGACGGGGCTCGTTCGCGTCGATTACTCGCTGTCCTCGAAATCGGTTCATTATTCCGAGACCAACCAGCTTTCAGGCTGCAGACACACCATAGGACGCAATTCATTTGTTTCAACTCTTCAAATTCCGACCGATATTTCGATCGACTCCATGAAAATTTAACCTCGTATTTCTTAACCCTTTCGTTACGGCAGTCCGCTCCGTCGGAGTGACGCCACTGAACGGGGCACCGCGCCGAAAAGTGTGCACGACGAACGTCGGCAGTCTTTTCGGTGTTTACAAGTTGCCGGATATAGACGGCACCCGTACATACGGGTCGTCGCGTGGATGCCGGATATAGACGGCAGCCTAAACGAAAGGGTTAATATTATTTTACCATTTTTCTTAGAATTGTTACATGAAATTTGATCGAGGAGAATTAAACGATTAAATAATTATTATTACAATTATTTGATTGTCCTGACTTCGCGAATACTTCGTTTTGTTTAACTCATTTAAGTTCCCAGAAGCTGGTACAATACCTATCATCGACACAAATAACCGTAATTTCTCTATTTTCACCGTTTCCGGAACACACGGATCAGCTTCTGTACGATGTGCACCTTTTATGCGAATTATTCTATACAGGGTGCCCCAAAAATTATATTTCCTTGAAAAAGGTGATTTATAAGGTCATTTGAAAGAACTTTTTCCGTAGCGAAAACATTCTCCGCGGCTTTGTTATGGAGTTACGGTATCAACGAAAAACACGGACCAATCAGAGCCAATCGATGCGAACGCTACGCTCAACGGAACCTGATCCGGAACTGAGTGCGCCTGACCAATCGGACGGTTTCTATGCGAATCCTTTCCTCGTTCCTTTCGAGTATATCGCATTATAAATCGACGATACCTTTTCGATAAAGGAATTCTTAATCGATAGTTAGAAATTCTTGAAAAAATGGGTGCCACATTAGGTTAGTTTAGCCTATCGGTCGAAAACGAGGAGAAGAGCGTAAGAGAAGCGGCCGGGACCGATTTCCCCGGTTAACGCGAACGCTTCGAGTCCGTCGAGCGCGATTAACGCCAGGCCGTGTAATATTCGTCGACGAGATTTCTACCGGTTGACTGTTGTCTGACGTGCGGTTGGCCTCTCCTGTAACCTTATAGCCGCGACACCGGCGCGGCGCGACGCGGCGTGTACACGCACGTCCGACAAAGAGGCCGAGTCGGCAGCCGGACGCTCGATGCAGACGAACGACAAAGATTAGAGGGGAAACAGGCTCGCGAGACCAGTGAAAAGATATCGTTGGTGAAAACGGCGGCCAACTGCGGCTTTCCGTCGTCCTTCCCCCGTAATCGATCATATAAACGTCGATGACATACGCTGGAACACTTCGAGGCAGTGTCCGATATTAATCGTTTCGAGGGAACGAGCCGGCGCGGCGCGGCGTTTGTTCGTTGCGGACAACAACTTGATCGTTGTTCGTTACATTGGCGCTCAATCGTTAATCTCTGATCGTGTGTGGAACATCAAGTTCGTTGTTGTGACGGTAAAAAACGTCTAGTTTAGGGCACCGACGTCGAAACCGCTTTGAACGATTAAACGACGCGATGGCCGACTACATCAGTGTCGTCGGATCAAGACTTGTCCCCCCACTCTAATTTTCCCTTCTACCGCGCTATTCTCTAGGTTGCCGGCCGCGGCCGGGTCACGTAACGTCTCGATTCGTGCTACCTCCCCACCTCCCCACCTCCCCTGATCCGGCGACACTGGACTAGATCACACAGCCTGCCAAACGACAGAATATGGATAATATGTTTTTCCTAACTACACCGTGGTCCAAAATAGCTGGCAATTTAAACTGACCTCTATCGTCAAGTGCGATCGTCAGATGTTTTTATTTCCTTCCTGGCACGATCGATCAAAACAAGTTGAAACTTCTCTCGTCGACTGATACGAATAGAATGATAAAATGCATAAAATGCAGACTTTTCATTCGAGTAATGTCGATCCTTTGTAACGCCGTGCAGTTCTGTAATTTTTCCAACTCCAGTGTTTTTTGCACCTCGGCAGTGTAACTTCGAGGTGACGCGTCTTCCAACGTTTTCCAAGTGATTTTACCCAGATCCGAGAAAATTGGATATTATACAGAGTTAATTGAAAGGCTCGATGTAATATAAATAACAATCTTTCACTTAGAGCAGAGGTAAAACTAATTAAGTAAGATCGCTGATGACTAGACACTCGCCTCTCGCAGCTAAACACCCGGCATTAAAGGAACGGAAATTTGAAAAACGAGAAAGCAGAAAGGAAGAGAAACCTGAAATGCCCGCGATGGCGGATTATTATTGATATTAACAGATTATGACGGTGATCGCAAATAACCGCGAGCTAATTGTAAAAATTCCGATCGGAGTCGTAACCGTGAACACAAATCTCTCGCCGACTGTAATTAAATCGCCGAAATCGACCGTAAATAACATTCCGGTCGATCCCGCGAGGAGCCCCGACCATAATTATCTCGGTTTCGACTCGAGCTCGAAAGGAATAAAAAAGAGAACGAGCTGGGAAAGAAGGTATGTATCTCTCCAGGTATTTCGCAAGGCGTTGCGTTCCGCTGCATTTCGTTTCGTTCTGTCCCGTTCTGTCCCGTTCCGTTCCGTTCCGGGCGGTGCGGAATGTGCGGATCAATTCATTCGTTAACTGGACGCGAGCCGCGATACGGATTGCTCGGGCGCATGTCAAATGTTTACAAATCTGACACGTTCATTCATTACATCCGCCCACGCTGTGCATTGCCATAGAGCGAACCGGCTGTGCTCAGAAACACGGCCTTGTTGCTTCTTTGGGCGATCGCGGTTTGGCGTGCGTTCCTTTCGGATTAAAGGGCCTCTCGCTTCTACACGGCCAAAAAGTAGCTTTGCGAATTTTTTGCGAAAGAACCACTAGAGCTATCAAAGCGAAACTTGGCAGGATTATTATTTCTACAGTTGCTGTATACACTTAATCTTTTCCCGTGGTAAAATATAGTGTAATTTTTGCAAAGTTTTTCTCGAGTTTAACGTATCCGATATTAAAACTACTTTATGGACCGATTACCTAACCATGGACAACTAATCTTTCATAAAAACGACCATTGAAACATTCGAACAGATCGCACGACTTCAATTAATAAATTCATAATCGCATAAACTGTTTACTTTCGTTTACCCTGTCCGCTTCGTACGGCAAAGTATATTTGTCGGTAAATAAAACAAATTCAATTATATTCGTGTTTTCAAATATTTGTAATTAACATTTCGTATGAAATCAGAAGTTGTAATAGAAAGCTGACTCGAGTTCGACCAATTAGAACCCGAAATAATCTGGAAACCGTGAAAAAATAATTTCGTCGGCTCGAAGAGCAATCGAACGACCGAGCAACGAGCAGAACGACTCGCAAAAACCGTGCCCCGCTTGAACGCGCCGATGATCCGGTCCTCGCTCCTGAATAGTCCCAGCCATTCAATTATGTAGAGCTGCTGTTTAGCGGAGCCGTTCAAAGAAAAGATAACGAGCTCTGTTCCCTCTCAGGTTCTTCTTGTCCGGTGGTAGGCGCCGAGAGTCGACCGTTTCGCGGGCTTTTCACCGCGGATCAGCTTTTTTACCACGCCCAACAGCGCAGCGTCTACGCTTCTGGAGCAGCAGTAGCGCGCGAGTATCGGATTGTACTTTGCTCGCCGCGGCGCGGGGCGGCGCGGCGCGGCGCGGCACCAGGAAATTCGTATTCAATGTGTCCGCGTCGAGAATCGGCGTAGGAACGACGTACATATACGCCTGGTTCGTTTCTTCTGCCAGTGGGGATTGAGGTTTCAGGGAGAAAGAAAACAAGTTCAAGATATAGCTGGCCGGCGCGGCGCGGAGGAAATTGGAGGCTGTTCGAGACCTAAGGACGTAACAAGGTGCTTCTGCGGAAAGGAATTCTAAAGACATTAGAAATAACGTAGCTGTGCTACACCCTGTGCGCATTTCTGAACTGACTACAGTTTCCTGTCGAGGACTAGAGTCTTAATTGTCTTTTCAAAGTCTCGACACGCTACAGTCTCTCGAATCTTCTAAAAACTCTCTGGACGCTAAACGCGCATCAGATTCTTTATTCCGCGGGATTCATTGATTCGACAAACGAGCGGATCGTATATTCCATCCAATGTATTAATTTTGTATAGCTGATCCAAGCAATAGTAGTAAGATCGATGTGTGGCGAAGAAATTCATTTCTGAACGGTACTATTTAGAATGGAAGATTGGATCTAAGCATACTTTCTATGGTTAATGTTAACGAGACGATATCGAGTCGTTCGCGAAACGGCTCTTAAACGAATGCCGTTTGAAATGCATTCAAACGGACAAACTATTCTTCGTGTTCAGATGAAATCCTTGCTGATGGAAGAGGATCCTTGTAAACCATACTGTACAGAAGTGGTTCCATTGGAACAGTTTCCAAATTACGAACGAGAGACTCCTAACCGAATCATTGAATTCCCCACTGACGAGCCTAATTACTCTACTTTCGACCGCGGTGAAACTAGAACAGAGAATTCTCCGTTACTCCGAAATCAAATTTCGCTGAGCAACCTCTTACATAAATCATTCTCATACTTTTCTCTGGCGTTGAGACGGTCCGCAACCTTGGGAGCCTAAAAGAAATAGGTGAATCTGACACACTCTTTCGCGTACGAGTAATTGGTAAAAAACCAGGATTTTTATAGACAACGTTGGGCAACCTCTTAACTCTATTTTGGTATCTCTGTTGTTGCTTAAAACTACAAGGTAATAGAAACGTCGTACAACGTTGTCTAACTCCATGTCTGGCGGAGGATCTTGTCAGCTTGCGCTCCATGTCAAAATAAACTGGATATATAGAGTATAAAATATTTTTGAGCCAACTTCAACAAAATTTTTCCGTGTTGAAACGAAGAAAAGTATATAGCAGAGATTTCTATGCATTATAGATTACGAAAAAGTATGAAGGAAGACAAAGGCATCCAAATCACAGATCTCGGAGAAGACTCACCCAACGGAACAACTGCTAGCCTCAGGGTGTCTGTGAGATGTTAACAGAGACGGATTCTTACCTGTAACAAAAGACAAACAAAAAATTATAAATTTTATATTTTAGACGATAACGGAACGCTGGAAGAATGTTCAAGAAATTATGGGTGGTCTGTAATAGACGCAGATTGGGCCGTGAATTTTTCGTTTAATCCTGGACCGGATCTTTAATACATATGTAGGAATATGTTGAACTCCTACGTCTCGGGTGTGATGTATCGGGTGAAACGATTGGACACCGATTTCGCTAAAATACTTAATCTTATTTCGACATCTCTATTCTCGAACTACAATTCGATATTCGATGTCTCGTCGACTTACTCGCTCGCGACTCTCGCTCTACCGACGCTGTTCCGTTACGAAGAACAAAACGTTCCGTCGAAAAGCAAAACGCTATCGCCGATCGAACAGAACGCTATCGCCGATCGAGCGACATCGACGCGGCTCAGCGTCTCGCGTAGAGAAGCGAAACCGCTCACGCGCACGCGCACGCGCATCTCGTATTACGCATAGTCGCATTCATAACCATACATCCTTCCTCTCAAGCACGACCGAAACACGCTGGCGCCACGATGTCGCGTCCACAGTTATTCTAAACAATCATCTTGACTCGGTCACACTCGCATCCCTACACATATAACCACTAAATATTGTTAGAATTGTTAAAAAGGTTACACCGTTCGAAAATGAAGTAGGGGGAACCAGATTATCTCCCCTTCCTCTGGTTACGACATACTAAAACGTATGTTCGTCGTCGTGGCATCGATTTTTTCCCGTAGTACCTGTTGCTATGTATTCACGTAGGATCGAACTTGATTGCTAAGAGCGATCGAGTCGGATGACCGTTCCCCAGAAGGGCAGGGCCAATAGTCGGCGATCAGGGACGGGTCGGCAATAAATTGAAACTGGAGGCATAGCTGGTTCTCGGGTGGACGGTGGTCTCGGCCGACCTAGAAGACCGTTCTTCCCGGAAGAGGAGATCGGAAAGACGACGAGCCGCGCCGCCCGAAAGAAAATCCCGAAGGTGGATACGGGTGCGTGGATATTGCATCGCTGGAGGGGCCTGGATGCGGCTGATCATAGGATATAATGGTCGTGAGAAGTTGAGCGAGAAAGACGAACGGCCGAGATAGGTCTCTCCTGGCTGCGATGCGTGGAACGTCACGCGAGCCACCACGAGCCACGACGAGCGTCGAAACGGAACGTTGCGGGGCACGGCATTGAAATAAAGGGATAACGGTAGCCGGAACGTTATGTGGGCCCGACATGCCGGTTCGGTGTTTAATATCGGGCCCGATTCGCAGCCAGAACACCAGAGGCGAAACGCAAAAACGGCCGGGAACGACTACGGGATTGTGTAAACTGTAAACTGTAAACGGTACCAGCCATACATACGTCGGTTTCGATTATTCTATGGACCGTTAATTACTTTCTCCCTCGCGATATGAAAGTGTAACCATTCCTGCCTCGATTTTTCTACCGTCCGTGTATATCGCGCGGTTTGCTAACTCTCTGCAGTCGCACTCATTAGCACGTGACCGTCGCTCGACATTCGAAACAATGTCAGCGATTTTTTTAACGTTTACCGTGGTCCGTTTTCTGCGGGAATAGACCGACAATAGCTCTCTGCTCGTCCAAGTAACAGGCGTGGAGTAAACGTATTATGATCCTCCATGCATTTCAGCTACAATAAACGATTCAATGTTTCCATGTAATCACCTAAGAACAGTGAATTATTTATCGGTGCGTTTATTGTTTGGTAATTCATTCCGGATCCACCTGATCGATAAGTCCAAAAGTATATGCGAGTCCAACTTGAAATTACCTTCTAGACTGTATACCAGGTATATGTATTTTTATCTTTCAACGTAACATCATGAAGGAATAGCTACGACGATGCTTATCGACATTGTCGTTTTATTTCAGTTTTGTTTTTTATAATAAGTTTTGTTCTATCATATAGATTCCAGGTATGTATATGTACCTCCTGTCGGCCTAAATTCGTCTTTGAAAAACACGGGATCGCTCAAGGATTCCGAGTCCAGTTGTTACTTCAGAGCCGGCGGGTTTCCGGTGACCACGTGTTCATACCCGAACGGTTAACCGTAGTTCTACGCTAGACGGTACATTCTGAAACTTTACCGTGAATGGACGTCATACGTATGTGGAGTAGAACGACAGACATTGTTCCGATCTGAGAAGTGTGCATACATACATACTTGGCGCACAAAGTTGCCACGAACGAAAGCATAGGTAGAATAGCAAGACAAAGGTTGACCCTTTGTGTTATTCCCGTGTCTGTTCTCGGTTGCCTGAAATCAGCGTTACTCCCATTGTCGATCTACAATGGCTTTGCATCTTCTCCCAAGCGCATTATCGCGAGGATAGCAAATATTTTCTGCGGTGGATGCACCAGTAACGATAGTAAACGTGACAAAATGTAGTTAAACGTTTTCCAAATGTGACACTTTGAATATATTTTTCAATGGAAATTTAGTTTCTACAGAATTTATAATTTGGTACTCGTACCGGTATTTCCATGGGTGACTTTGTTACGGCAGAAGTGATGGAAAGTTTACGTCTTTCTTAGCTTAACAAACGTTGGGAACGCGAATTAGAAAATTTGCATAACACGATGGGTTAAAGTGGCATTCTCGTGCCAGAAAATTCGGAAACACACTTGCATAAATGAAAAATAGATTTTAAACTTTCAAATTGATCGTTTCCTTTCGTTCGATGTTTTACCATTGTGTCGATCCGAGGGTCACGTTGCGAAAATGAGGGACGGATGAGGATTAAATACGTATTGTATATACGTGTGTGTTATTATTTGGTCGGACACCGTGCTCGCGACACTGTGCGTCGTGGGTGACGAACAGGAATGTTTGACGTCTGGCTCGGTGACGGGTGAGCGCGGAGAAAAACCGGCGAGGGGCCTGGCCTGGCTCTCTTCTCGGCGAGCGATCCGCCGCTTCTTGCTTAGGCTATCGTTGCGAATATAGGGAGGCGAACTCGTCTCGCCTTTGGGCATCTATCTCGGCGAAGCAGAATCACCGAGAGAGCTTCCCTCTCGTATCAGCCGTTTCGTCTCCTCGCGCGGCCATTATCCTACGATCGACCACACCCGGGCCCTCCAGCGAAATCCCCCGTGGAATCGCAAGCGTGTACATCTTCCTCCGGAATTCCTCTTTCGGCCTGGCATCGCCACCTTCCGCCCCCGCCCCCGAACCCCGCCCTCGCTCCCCCGCCGCTGATCCTACGATCGAACCCTGTTTCCGTGCGTGTTTTCTATCCAGCCTTTGTTCCCCTCTCCCTGCGAGAAGCTGATACTTTTCGTTCGCCCAGGAACATTTATCGTTGCAACTTCCTCGCGAGAAAAGTTTCGACGCGTTCGTGCGAGAACGGATCGCGTATTGTTCACCCTTTCGAAGCGGACACAACGGATTCTGGATTAATCGGGTCTACCAGAACCTATCTGCCCCGCGAAATTCGAAGTTGATCGATGCTCCTAATCGCGCGACTACGAACTACGCTTTGTCCGAGCTCGAGCTTTGTGGCTGTTTATGCGATCGATCTTACGATATCGATCTTCGGAAACTGATTTTCAGGAAATTGACCGACGCTGTTGCCTTGCTTAAGAACGATTCTCATCGTTAGACTGCAGATTTTATGCGGTATTAAAAGATAATTTCGATTTAAAGTAGTAGGCAGATTAAATGATGATCGATATCATCCGATTATCGTATAGGATCAGAGGCGATCAGAAGTAACTCCAACGAAAACCGATCTTCCCGTTCGAAATCGGGGCCGGAGCATCGATCGCGAATGATCGATCTCCGATCGGATCGATGTCGGTCGATGGAAGTTTCGGGTCGGGCCGCCTTGATCTCGATAGCGTGAACCATGATCCATGAGACCGACCGGCAACAACAATGACTAATTAAATATCAATTAAATGGACCGGCACCGGTCGGAACAATGCTGTCTTTATCCCGGGTATTAGGGTCGTTATCGAGAAAGCAGGAAGCCGTTGCGAATAGAATTCGTGAAAGTGTTTGGCCTCGGCGCGGCATGGCGTCTTCGTTCCGTGAGTCTACCAAAGTGACGGGGGATAGCGCAAGAAACTGTGAAAACCGTGGGAAGATGCGAGAGCATCCTCGTCTCTCGGAAAAGCCAGCCAAAGCTCGTTTTTCCGACGAAAATCAAAGACGAACGAGCGGCTCGTAAAAACCGGGTAAAAGCGGATGCCGCTCAACGTTCTTACGTACAGGGTGTTTACCGCAGCGTATTACAAACGGACATTTGCCAGCAACCTTGTTAAGACCATTTTGAAAGTGAACTTTGCTCTGTGCGTACGAAAAAGTTACAGATCCGGGGAAGTGGTGGGTTGACGTGGGTGCATCTAATTGGACAACCTTCGAGTCGAAGCGATCGCTGGGAGCTAGCGGCTACAGTGAGAGTCGGTAGCAGACTCCTTTGAAATGCTGGGGTCAAAGTGGATCATTTTCTGCGCTGTACTTCTGTACTTGAAATTAATTGTAATTTCAAAGTGCACGAAACAGTCCATGTCGTAGGATAATTCAAGGACAGAAATTAACAGATTTGTTTCTTCTAGCCAGACAAAAATTGGCGGTGCGACTCGCCGTCTTTCAACAGTGCATTTCCGGTATAGGATCGCGTTAGAACCGCATTACTACCCTCTCCGAGGGTAGAACCGCATCGACGCGACGTAACAAAAGCCCACCACCGTCCATTGTCGGAGTCAGTTTCGTTGAACTTTCGCGAGAAACGTCGAACGAGCGAAGAATCGCCGCAAGTCGAAGATGACCATGACTTTCTCGACACCCTGTGCGCATCGGTTGAGAGAAAACACTTGGCGGCGAGGGGATCGTTCGCAGCGTCACCTCTTAGCGTCGATCATCGTGCCACTCACGGGCGCCGAGTCGAATCAAAGAAGCTTCTAACACCGTTTACTCGATAACGTAGGTGTCACGAGCCTGGTGCGGCGGTTTTGCGTCGAGACGAGAGTGACTATGCGGGAGCGTCGAACGTTTCTGCCATATCGAGGCAGGTCGAGGAACGAGGAAGCCGCGAGGAATGGATCCTGGAGCCGAGGGGAAAGGCAAGGATAACCTTTTGATCCTCGCTCGGGGTGCCGGCGGCCGCAGCAGGTGTCGGTCGGTTGACATTTAACCGTTTAACGCTCGTTGGGTGGGCATCGAGATAACGCATCCCGAAGAAGAATCGGATGGCTCACGGCACGGCACGGTGCGGTGCGGTGCGGCGCGGCACGGCGGCGTTCGAAGACGGCTCGCGGTACATTAGAAACCTCGGTTATGGTTCGTTTAGCCTCAATAGTAGAGAGTTATTGGATCCTTCGAGCAGTCACGTTAATAGTCTCGAACCGTCGAACGACTCTATCGGTCGGCAGGCGCTGCTCGATCGGCTCGTTGTGTACCTCTTCCGGCAGCAGTCCTCTCTACTTTCAGCGAAATGCCGTAACACCGATCTCGAGACCGGACCGACGAGAGCGCGTTTCCACCGGTGTGCCTAGACTGGCAGGTAACAAATAGCGACCCGCCACCGACAATAGAGCAGGCTACGTCACCGTTGTCGCCGAGTCATAGAGCACCGCTTAATGGAATCGCCTGGCTTCTCCAGGGCATAGTCGATCGGAATCGTTTCCGATTCCGGCTGCTGCTCGGCCATTGATACAGAAAAACTGGTGTTCCAGCCAGAAATCCTGAAAAACCGAGGATTTCCGTTAACATCGGTCGACATTGTCCGGCCCGCATTGTTCTCGACAATGGCGTGGCAGGTAGTCTTCGAGGTTGCGGATCCAGAGGCGTACTTTCTAGCTGTCTCCGTGGACACGCGATCGTGCCGCCGCGCCGCTGCTGCTACGTGTCCAGCTGCCGGACGACGCGTGCCTAAATGCAGGAAGGAAAGTAGGAGCTCGGTCAGAACCTCCTGTTCTGTTTTCTTCTGTTCTGTTCTGTTCTGTTCTGTTCTGTTCTGTTCTGTTCTGTTCTGTTCCGTTCTGGGGCCGTTCGATTGAAAATCGGATCTTACAAATACAGTAGCAGCCAGAGACTTCGTAGACAAGTAAAAATGGATTTCGAGACGTTACCGTAACACTCTTTCTTCTCGGCTTTTCAGCTCGATCGGTTTTCAGGAGCAACGCGCAGCGTGAACGTCTCGAATCTACAATACTTCGTATACGCAACGGCGCGACGCGACGTGGCTCGAGACCTTCCAACCGACGACCCTCGAAATGATCGATCGACTTCAGCACACGTGTTACGCACTTGACACCAGAGCACCGTATCTGCGACTGCAGTAATTCGATGCTAGGGTGATTCATGTGACTGGGACAAATAGCTAGAACTAGTTGAGAATGTATGCACGATGTCGAATTTAGTTTCATTCGAGAATGACACGAACATTAAGAAGCCACTGTAATTCGATTTTTACTAAATATCTAATTTACACGACGTCCAGATGCGTTTGAAGTATTCACACTCGGCCAGACGGTGAATAATTTATATCCTCGGCTGTCTAATTTCTTGAGCAACGCAAGATCGGGGACACGTCTGTCTCTGTACCCTCTTCGGCGGTGTAAAAAAAGAAACCGAAGAAGACGTATCCGAGTGAGCCACGTGGGAAGACGTTCTATAGGACTTAATTAAATTTCAATCGCCCTAATAAACGTCGCATTGATCACCGATAGCCAGCCGGAGGTCGAGGATGAAAGCGGCGCGGCGCGGCGCGGCGCGGCGTCCGATCCCGAAGCCCGTCCGATTAATTGCTATGCGTGCGGCAGTATCGCGATCAAACATGAAATCGCATTCGTAACGAGCTGTCGAAGTGGTCAAAGTGCAATCAAAAACAGACAGGTCCGTCTGCACCGAAGGATCGCGTTGCCAGCGCAGTCTGTCGAGAATCGACGCGTCGCGCGTCGCGCACCGCGCACCGCGCCGGCCGAAACCGAATCGGTAAGAGAAATTAATGGACTTCGTCGACGAGCCGCCGAAGGTAACCGACAGATCGTGCGGGTCTCGAACAATGTTGAATCACCAACGACGATCGAGAACGACTCGCATCCTTGATCCAAATACGAATAGAATCCATGTTCGTTGAGTCTAATGGCCTTGGACGGTGGCACGCGCAACATCAACGGAGGAAATTCTTCCGACGCGTTACTCTCGTTGCCGGGGAAAAGTGGAGCTTCGCTCGTCAGCCCGTTAACGCTGCCCATGTAAATTACATACGCGGATTACATGTTCTCGCTGGCTATCTTTCATTACATAATTGCTCGTCCAGTTCTTCTTCTTATACACACGTGTCAGATAGCACGGTTTCGTTTTATCCCCGCAGTTTCACTGCGAATCATTTATCCAATACGATTCGGTGTTTGTCGAGGCGGTCGAATTCAATTAAAATAATTGTTCGTAGCAGCGAAATACTTGTTCTATCACAAAGCACGTCCAGTCATTTTACAGTGTACGTACATAGGTATCTTTTTTCAGAGAATCACGTATTCATTCAGTCCATCCAAGTCACATTAACGTTCGTCTTTAATAAACAATAAAACAAGTTTAAATTTCTAATGAGAAACCAGAGTTAAAAGCTACAGACTTATCCGAAGCAGGGATAGAGTATCAAGAGATATTTTAAGCATTACGCGACTGTAAAATCTTTATCTCTTCTCTAATTGGGTCATTACGATTTTACCTATTCGTTTAAAATATGAAATCACAAATAAAGTACAACTTGTTGAAAGTACAAAACGGAAATGAGGGAAAATCGTGGAAGGATTAGCGAGAATGAAAAATCTGTAATAGTTTCCATCTTATAGTTTGCGGAGTTCATGCGATTATAATACAAATGAGTAGAAGAAATATAAAGCCGTAAAAACTACAGAAGGAATGAAAAATACCGTCACGCTCTCCTCGACTAAGTAAAGTAAGTAGAAGAAGACTAATTCAGACTAATCTTGAGATTTGACTACAATATTGGCAAACCATCTGTAAAATCATCTAAGAATATCTGCTATACGTAACTTTCTCTAATGATCGTTTGAAGAGGATTAGAGGATTTATTTTGCGTAACGATAAGAATGGTTCTTTCCATCTGTTAATTTATAGAATTGGACAATTAGGGAAAAAATTCCGGTTTATATTTGACGGAACCTCGTAAAAAACGAGTCGTTGATCGGAGGTAGCGAAAATTTTGGCCCACGGTGGCCCGACGATTCTTTATGGAGTACGGTTTGGCTAAGTGGCACAACAGACTTTGGCCGGGCGTAAATTTCGCGTTAACGTTCTCCCCGTTGTCCCGTATTGCCGCCACACCTCGGCTCGCCCGCGAAAAAGAAACGCACGCGCGCGCCGCGCCGGTGTAAAAAGAAGGATAATTAACGACGACTGTGCAATTCTTTGGCCAAAAATGGCCGGCGTGGTGTAACGTTGCTCGCGGTTACATAAAGCGTCTCCCGAGCCCCCGTAAAAGGATCGCGTCGATTTAAATGAAAAGGATTCACGGGAGACGAACCGTGCGCAGCGCTCGTATTACAATTTATCCGAACGCAATAATAAAGATAATGTCGTAACCGCGGCGGTAAACGCGAAACCGTGAAAGCAATAAACGACGGGGACGAGGGGAGGCAGAGAGACGCGCCCGCGGGGCGTTCTGCCCGGTGCTTTCGTTACAGATACAGATACAGAAACTCGTAAAGTGCACGGTCCACGGTCGCTTGCGCGCAAACTTCCGTTGGATTATGATTTATTAAACTGGCCCAGCACGCCGAACGGTTCGTTTGCTGTAATTAAATAAACGGCGATCGGTTGATGAGACCGTTGTGCCACTGCCCTCTTGCTTTTCGGCTCGTTCGCCGTCTTTTTATCGAAATGGGGCAACGAATCTCGGTAGAAGTTTGTCTCTGATCATCTACAATAAGCCAAACCACATCCAAAACGTAGTTCTCCTTTAACGGCATTGTTCGGTTAAACTTGTAACTGGAGATGACGAATTAATTCTTCGTTCGCGCGCGCGCGCGCGCCCTCACCTTACAGAAATTTTTAATTTTTTTCTTTACACAACGAACAACTCTTTTGCTTCGTGTAATGGTATCCCATATTGGTACATACTTTATCGTATGTTCGTATCGATGATGGTGCAACTGTTGTCACTTCTTTTGAGAAGTAAACCCAGTCGAAAGGTTAAATACAATAGCAATCGCGTTCATTGGGTCCATTGTTGGGGAATCTTGTCTGTCATAAATGCATGAAATTCGCGGTTCGAACGGTGAAGCTATGTTCACACCGAAGCAACATCGAGCAACTTTTTTGATCGCCCCTTGTTGCCATCTTCTTCGTTTATTCGGTAGAAAAAGAAGCAGGTAACACAACAAGAGGTGGTAAAAAGTTGCTCGATGTTGCTGCAGTGTGGACATTGGTTTACACGAGTCGCCGTAATCGCACGGTTCACTCGAAATGGTACACCCTGTATGTACAGCGAGTTACTTGGTTACCGCGAGGTCGTCGTCGGCCGAAGAGAGAGAGAGAGAGAGAGAGAGAGAGAGAGAGAAGGAGAGAGCTGGTTGAGAACCTTCGAGATTCAGGTTCTACCCGGAGCGACGCGACCCGACGCGATGCGACGCTACGCGACGCGACGCGACGCGACGGAGCGAAGAGACTTGGGTGGCACGAGAGTGCGGTGGTCGCGCCCTATGCTAACCCAACCTAACACAGGCCCAAGATCTCGGCTCTTCTTGGCTAGATTCTCACCGCTCGAAACCGCATCGGTTGTACTTGTTTCCGTAAGATCGTGTGGTATCTACGCGCGGGTCCCGCACGGCCCGAGCACGGGCCCGAGCCGGCTCTCGGACACCCGCGGCTACTTACGGAGCCTAATCTCGATCATCGCGGGCTCTATAGCCCGGTCGATCCACGAAGTTAGGATAGGTTCGGAGATGGCAGGTAGACAGAGGGGCCGTTTTTAGAAAGGACGCCCGCATCCGGTGAGAATATCTATTTAGAGAACGGAGGGGCGGGCCGTTTCGGGCCCGAACAGATTTGTTGCTCCCGCTGGTTTGCCACCATTGCGAAGAAGTTTCGTTTTCCGGTGACCTTGGCTTCGCGACCGCACCGCCATGCCGTCGACCGTCCCTTTCGGAACCGAATAATGGCCCCGGACAGCTGGTCGCCATTTCGTCGATCGGTATCCAGCCGAGGTTCAAAAGCGTTCTCACAGATCCGAAAGAAGAGCCTTCGAAGAAAAATTGTGACGTCTCCGGTGACGATAGTAAATAGCCCCTGCCATTGTAGGTTTTCGAATGTTCGATAGGTGCGAAGCGGCGAGAAACTTTGGAAAGTTATTTCGGTCAGGTTTACACGCGTTCACTGACCGGTCTTTCCACCTCACGCTTCGGGAACATCATCGCTTCTTCAAGGAACACCAATGGAATTCTTCTCCTCACACTTTGAGATCAATTTGAATATTTACAAGCGTTGCCCTGCTCGTTTCTACCATACCATACCATACAGTGCATAATAATCCTAGAATTTTCTCCTAGAATTTACTTGTCTCTTGAACCGTACGTTTCTCACTTTTATCAACGTACTATGACTTCGCAAACAATTCGCCGAGGTACAACGGAGCAATCGATATCACGAATCCCAACTTCTCGATTTTGTTTTATAAATATAAACAGGTTACTCCGATTTTGTTTAATTTCTATGGTTGCACAGAACAATATCCAATCCGTGATGTCACGAATCGAATCAAGTCCGTGAAGGTTTTGCCGGTAACTCGCTCCGTTCCGAAAGCTCGATCGCCGGGAACGATCGCGGCGTGGCGCGGCGTTCCGTGGAGAATCGATTCGCCGATTAATCGATTTTCAACGGCTTCATTCGCGGTCTTAGAGGAGGTCGAAAGGTGAACCTTAGGACAGTCGTGAGAGCATAGTTTCCGCGAGACAAGGAGGGACGAGGAGGCTGAAGCATGCAGGCGGACAGCGTCTCGTATAGATGCACGATGAAGCTCCTCCAAGCAGATCTTTGATCTTGCACGATCCACCGACCTAATTAATGGTATGCGGGTCGGTCGCGGCAATAATTGAGGGAACCGGATGCAGCTGAGCGTCTGCGCAGAGTATTATCGCTGAAATATCTCCGGCTCGTTATAAATTCATTGAGTTCTCGTGACAGTGCAAGAAGTGCATTCTTACGATGATTTACTCGCCTTCGGATAGGGTTCAACGGCGAGTCGTTGCCGACTGTTTAATATCTTTACTAATGAATCGGCGAGAAAATGATACGGTGGAGGGGCGTTATTAGGCGTTTTCTATGGAGTACGCGTTGCCACACCCGGAGGATCGATTTTCTTCGACTCGCGGTCTCACGGTTCACTTTCGGCTTTTACGTGGCTCGATGGTATTAAACGGATTCTTGTGGAAATGATTTAACAGCTTGATCTCGATGGTAAGTCGATGCGGAATATGCTGCAGGGTTCGCTGTTGCAACGCTTGGGAAGTCCATTTTATTTTACTCGCGAGCATAAAATCTGCAGACCGAAACTTGTCCTTCCGCGATGTATTCAATTTTTAGATCTTTTTTAACGCTAAACCTACCACCGCCAGTCAAAATCACCGATTCCAGATTTTTTATTTTACAATTACTAAAATTAGAAAATATGTATTACGCGCGTGGAGAACGCGTTTCGGTTACTTTTAAGGCTCGGTAGGCTCAGCGTTAATGCACAATCGTACGCAGACTATAGACCTTTAAGGAAAATAAACATTTGCGAAGCAAATTGTAATTGTAAGCAGCAGGAAATCGCCGGAAATGTTGCATGTTTATTCATTCTTTAGGATGCAACAAATGCGCGAAAGTAAGGCAAGAACGGTGTTAATAGTTTCTAAAGACGCGTTCGCTCGGTCACGAAAGTTGGAGGAAGGGATCGCGCGCGACCAAGAAAAATGCAAAAAGAAGATCGCGATTCCGGGGCCGAAGATTGGGCCGATAAACTCGTCGTGGACGCGGCCACCGGTAACGAGTTATGAAATGCAATTTGCATGCAACCGAGATTCGGGTGGATCGACGCTCGGAGAAACCGGGCAGCCGCGGAACTCGGTCCGAAACCAGTCCTGAACTGGATTCTCCAGAATTCGGGGCCACGGTCTGCCCTCCGAAACGGATCCGCTTTCGATCATCCTCGATCACCGAAATTGGCACGTCAAGATAAAAGAATGCGGAAGAGGTGCGGCGACCCTGCTCGCGGTTCCACGTGGCCGGCGCAGTTCTTTTCGAAATCGATTGCTATTGTCCAAAGAAAACTCGGAACGTTATTTTCCATTCGTAGATGAAGATTTTTCACGCGCGGAGTACGACAGAAAATATGTGTACAATTAGAGTAGCAATCAACTAGACAGTATATCAGACTTGAACAATTCTATTTATCGATCCTTTTGGTACACCTACTGCATAGCTATCGATGGCTTGGTTCTATCGTGTGCAAACAGGACAAGGTGTAATTCGACAGATTTCGATGAGCCAATTTATAAAAGAATTGTACAGCGACTTTCAATGAACAGCGAACCATTGCATGAAATAGAAAGACGATAATATTTTCTTAATAATATTTTCTGTCTGAAATATTTCGCTAAATCGGAATAAATACAGTTCTGTTATTTCTATAAAGCATCGCAAACTAGGTATTTTTTGTGCTCTAGTGTTACGGAAATACATTACAACACTTTACAAGTGTTCGTTTATAATGCGTATTTTATGTATTCAGAAAGTGTGATACGAGCAAACGTGCGTTCAAAATGCGTATGTTATCTATATTAAAAACTAAACTAGGATTTCCTGTAGATCGGCGAGCAAGCGTTCCGCGATTCTATGGTACTTTTTCGAAAGATCAAATGGTTTAACACCGTGTAAAAAATTAATACCGACATTAGGACCTCCAGTTAGCGCGAAGCAGAGAGGTCAGACATCAATTCGCATCATGCGAGCAGCTCCTCGACGAAATGGCTTCGCTAAGTGCTCAAAGAGTTGCCTCCGCGGGCCAATTAACCCTGAACAATTAACCCCCATCAATTCGATGAAAAGACAAACGGAGAAAACGCGGAGCAAGAATCGTCCCGCATGGGAAGTGCTTAACCGGCATCGAGTGGCAGAGCGGAGGGTCCATTGTGAGGCGGGCAACCGAACTCGCGATTGCTCACCGTAGGCGCATCGTGTTAACAACTCAATTAATTTCACGGTAGACGAGGTCCGAAGGCGAAAGAACGCCATCGCGGGGGATTTTCCCGGAAGTCTGGGGGCAGAGCCCCCGCGCCGGTTGTCCCTTTCCGTTTCCGTTCGCGGATCGTATCGATGGTGTAGTGCTCGCTTCAATTTTCGAATCCCCAAACTTTAGGACGATCTACTTTTATAGACTTCATATGTAACATTAATTTTTTAAGTGTATAAATATCTAATCCGATTTAAGTACGTTGTGTTTCGACTCATTTTAATCAGAATAATCTCAACCACCTACTACGTTCGAAAAGTTGAGATAAAAAAGACTAGAGATCTCTTCTCTGGTAGTTTTATTCCCACTCCTTGTCTACCGAGATAAGGCCTCGCCGAGCTCCAGGCGCTAAGCGGTGGGGATGGATCGTGTACATTTAAGCGTTATAGATTTAGTCTTTAGGCGAGCACTATTGTAATCCACGAGCGGGAAGAGCGAGGCGTGGCGTGGCGAGGCGAGGCGAGATCGATGGAAACGCAGCTTGGCGTGTCGTGACTCCTCGCGGCTTTTAATCCTCGATTTATCGTGTACGATTCCGTTCCCCCTTATTCATTGTCGTTTTCCATCGTGGCAATCGCGCGCGTTCCGATCCGGAAGCGATTCGAAAATCGACCGGCAGACCAGCCGCGGCGAGATCCGGATCGCTTAAAGAGACACAATGGAGACGTGGACGAAGTACGTGCACGCATGAGGAATGACAAGGGGGAAAACAAACTGGTGGTTGTCCGCTGGTACGCCGGAGAGACCGTAATGGCCGCCCGCGACAAAGCCTGTTCTCGCAATCAAGTTTATATGGGAGCTTGTCGTTGCGTAAAGGAGTAGGAAACACTCGGAACGGGGATATTTGAATGGGAGGACGGGGAACGCGTCTAAAGGACTTTTCGTTGGCAAAGCCGCTGCTACCGTCACCCTTCGAATGCTGCATAGTATTCTCGAAATTTCGGCGAGAACGCTATGATTAAATTGTCTGCGTCAATCGTCGGATAGATATTTCATTCTTACTTTAATTATTCGAACAACGGTAACGGGATTGAAACATCAATATATTCAACAACTTTTTTTCAGTGTAAACAAATATTTTAATATAAAATCGAATTCAAGCACTGTTTACAAAACAATTTCTTTTGTATTTTTGAGATCCAAAATGGCTGCGCCGGGGCCTGACATCCAGCGTCCACATTCTTTGACCTAGAACAAAAAACGAATTTCTTTCGAATCTACATTAAAATGCCTAGGGGTTTTTCGATATATATACACACACACACACACAAGACTTGCACAAAAATTTGCAACTGTCACTTCAAATGCCTGCCATTTCAGAAAAAATGAAGTATTTTTAGAAACCTTCTCTAGGCATTTTACCGTATATTCAAAAGAAATTCTTTTCGTGTTCTAAAGTCCAAAAATTTCAGATTCCGGAGCACCTTTAAAAACACCGTATTATGTTCCCGTAAGCGATGGCGCCGCCATTTTGGATCGAAAAAGTACAATCACATGTTTTGTCAATACCTTGAGATATGTTGTAAACGGTGCTTCGATACGATTTTGTTACATTATTTTTCTTTTTTTTTTTCTTTTTTTTTTGAGGATTAGAGGAGCGTTAAAGTTAATGACTAGAAATAACAGTTCCTCGATAGTTTTTCGTGGCCATAGCAGTCTGCTCAGAATATTTTCGATCGATTCCGAGAATCTCCCCGTCGTGAAAACAAGTTGAAAAACAAGAAATTTGTCGAGTTGTGTCATTGGAACAGCGAGCGATCGATACATAGTGACGTTTTAGCGTCGATGCTGATCCCGCGACGAGTTAATACGCACTTTCAACGAGCTTCCCGCGCGTTTTTGCTGGGAACTGAAAGTCAAATCGCTTACTTAAATACACTGCCATTAAAAGAAGAGAAGCCGGGGGCTCCCTGATGAATAGGTAGTTCTGCAAATTACAGAGGATTTCGTGAAATCGATGACTGTGCAGGAAATAACAGGATGGACGTGCAGGCCACTTTGTCTCCGTCCCGTCGACCGCGAAAAAATCATAATGACATTTTGATAGACGAGTACGCGTTCGCACGGCGAGATTCGCGTTATAATTACGTATTTAATTCCGTGGCGGGACGTGGAACGACGCGGGCTGAAAGGAAGGTGAGAACGACGACTTCGGTCCTGCACAATGATCCCCGGCCAGACGCCTGTCAATTACCACTATTTTTGCCAAGGGAAATGATATCTCGCACAGTTTTACATCTCTCGCGACTTTGTTCTCGGCTCGGGCTCGGCGCGCATCTCAATTCCCTTCGGCCGCATAAATCATCTTTCATTGTTAACATTGTTTGCGTGTCACTCGGGGATGCGGGATCAGACACTTTTCCTTTCGCATGCTCAAAGAGAGAAGTAAAAGTGAACGCACGCTGCTCTAACGAGCTGCGAATCGCGTTCCAGATCGATGAAAATGATGCTCGGGGAACTCACGGTAGAATAACTCACGGAAAAGAAAAGGAGAAAAATCAATTTCGTAAGAACGTTTCCATCTGTGCTCCTCGAAACTGAAATTGCTCGGATCATTGTCTCTCTCCTGCTAATTCGATTGATTCGGTGACTCGCCTCGAAGCAGTGAATAGGAATTGCTTTTTTTCTCTTTATTTCACCGATTAAAGACAAGAAACTAATTGCCTATGCGTATCATTCAAACCCGAAGTAATGCAATTGTATCGTGTTTAATCGTCGCCCGCGTTACGCGCAATTATCAATTAATTAACAGAAAGTGTTACACGGTTGCTCGCGAGCTTCACAAACTGCCGCAATTAAAATAATCAACAAGAGAGGTATACGATACACCGAGGACCTTCAAGGCCAGCCAGTTTCTATTAATAATCGTCGCATTCGGATGCAGGATGCATCCACGTGAAAAATATCGCGTCTCCGATGCGTACACCGAGAGCGAAGTAGAGATTATTTTTAGACAAACAACGAACGGGGAACCACTTTTCCCAACACGTTTACAAATTTTCGGCCGAGATCCTTCGCGCGGCGCGACCAGAATAAACGGATTAACGTTTGCTCATCCTCGACGGGCAAACAGGCAGGAAACATTTATGCGCCGAGAAACGGGAACGATTCAATTATAAATCCCCCGTCTCGGTCTCGGAACGCGGACGAACACCGAGAGCACCGTTTATGCGAATCAATGAAAAATGCATCGGAAAGTCCGGGCAATATGCGTCCGCTGAAAATTCCTGGCACGGGTCGAATATGAAAAGGGGCGAGGGTCGCTTTAAGCCCCGGAGATTCATGCCGGGAATCGAATGTGGACGCAGACACGTTCTCGCGCGCCGCTGTCCATGATCCTGCGCGATTCGTGCCGTTACTCTCATTTTTCTTCCCACACGCGTGCCGTTGTTACTCTTCCTTTTCGCCGGGGAACGCTCTCTTCTCTGCCTTCCCCGCACCGGAACGCCATTCGCGTTCGAATCGTTATCGTTAACCGACGAATATTCGTCGTTCGTCCTTCACACTGGGCCAGAATCGCAAACAAGCTGGACGAAATTCTTGTCTCTGTTAATCGTACATTATTAATCACAAACAGAACGGTCTTAGGGTTATAGAAACGAATTCTGGTATTACTTATTTGTTAGAATGAGAAATTTGTCTTCGCAAAACTACCGTTACGGGGGGTGTTTCGATAAGAAATTGAAACTGTGCCATGATTTTCTTTTTGTTTTTGTTTTGGTTAAATACTAACTTTTGGCCAGTAAAAGCGGGTTCTCAGACCACCGTGCACTCTACGGGCAGCGTTATATCTCGAAACAATAGCTGCGGGCCCGAAAAGTTGCTCCGTGCAACCGCAATGTCATCGAAACCGAGGTCTCTGTTCACCGTTAGCTCGTCGCTTCGCTGGCCGCGTGCAGGTGCACACGTGCACGAGCGTGCCGTGCAGCGCCGTTGACAAGCTTGAATATTATCTGTTCGCGTGTACATAGGCGAACGGCGTGGCATGGCATGGCATAGCATAGCATGGCAGCGTTCATGGGGATCGCACGGCGACAGGGTCCGCCTATGGGAAAATTCTGCCGTGGTTCCCGTGACACCGCGAGCAGACGCAGGGCGGTCCCGGCAGGACCGTTAGGAGGCTTCAAGGATATCCTGTGTCGCGTGCAAGCGAGCCGCGTGAATTACCTTAGGCCCGAGACCATGCCCGATGCCCAAGACGAGAAAGGATCGTCAAGGATTACCGGTAGTCAATGGCCGACGTTCTTTGTCGACCGGTTCGAGTGCATCCTCGCCACCAAGAAAATCGCTCGATGCGTTCGATCGCTTTTCACCAGACCTGCCTGTGATTACGCTTTTGCCAGAAACATTTCTGACCCCCGATAACCACGCTTCACACAGCTCCCTCCTGTCTTTACAATCTCCCATAACAGATATCAAAACTGATATATATATATATATATATATATATATATATATATATATATATATATATATCCATCGAATTGAAAGGAAATAGTTTGCCACGAATCTGTACAGTATGTAGTGCTATCAAACTGTTGTGAATTCTGTATACTTACAGAATTTACAGATGATCGATCCAGTCAACGAAGAAATCTCGTGAAAGCTGTTCGACAAAATTACGCAAACTCTAAAAATTTCGAACTATTATTGGCTACAGCAACGGCAAGCAGTAACGATCGAATACAAACGAAAGGACCAATGTAACGCGCAGTCTTAAAATAGAGAAAAGTTGTGCGATTTCGTATTGTTCGACGCGTGTCCGGAGGCTGATCAAGAAACTATTCGGGTCTCGTTATGCGTCCGCGGCATTGTCGTTAGCCGGCAAGAGATACCAGCTAATCGAGCGGGAAAATGTTTAAGCAAGAATTCCCTCGTGGCGCACCATAAAACGAGCCGCCGTTTATTATCGCATTAAGTGGCTCGTAAGTTGCACGGAGAAAATTAAAATGTTACTGTTCGCACTGTTCTAGTCAGTTTTTTCATCCATTCAAGCCGACTTAATTCAGTTTATCACCACTGACGATGGAAATCGTACGATTGCGCAATATTTTGCTTCGTTTCCGCGTGCAACTTCGCTAGAATTTTACTGGCGCATCAACGAACATCCACCGATGGAACACCGATACGGCTCCACTCGCGTAACGCGGTTATTTACAATTATAACTGTAAGGATTAACCGTACTCTTCGAACGTCTGTCTGTTCATATTTACAGAGATTCCCGCGGGACTTGTCGGACAGTTCCCCGGGAAAATCGATTTTCTGCATTTCCGGTGGAACTTGTTTGCGACTCGAACTAACTCGTTTGTTGTTCGTTTATTTCTCAAGGAAACCAATAGCGAAGATCAGTGACTGCATCTGATCAATTAACAAGTGCCAATTTAATGGTTCTTTCAATTTCGTGCTTTTCATTGGAAAGTCTTAAAATTCCATAAAATCCAAGTCATTTGTTTGCCCGAACGTAAATGGAAAAGTGAAGGTGCGTGATACCGAGTACTCGTTCCACCTTCTCGTGTTTCGCAGAACATTCCCAAATTCCGCCAAACACCGAACGTATTAACGAAAAGGGTTCACCTTGAAATCTGGACAAATAATTCCGAAATAAAATGAATTGTTTCATTGGTTTGGTATATGACAGTCAAATATATAGCACCCGAGACATTATAAACATTTGGAAATCACAAAGAGAATATATTCGAGGGAATGCGGGATATTTTTCCGATTGTTAGCATTGTACCCGGCGCGGCGCGGCGCGGCGCGGCGCGGCGTGGCGTGGCGGATCGGGTAGAACTCGGGTAATTTTCTTGACCTATCTCGATAAGCGAGGTGCTCCGTATTCGAAGCTCGAGTACGCGAAAGCGTGCATAATTCATAGGACGAATTCATACGCGTGACAGATGGATAAAACTGCGGCGGTAATTGCTCAACTTCCGTCTATTAGGGATCGTTAACGCTACTCCTGCACCGGGCCGTTGCCCGATCCGCGTACCCGACTAATTATTCAGGATTCGACAGGAGGGCTTTTTGCTACAGCACGTTAATATACCCGCAGCTCGTCGGGCTCGGCGGGCTCGGCGGCTCGGTGCTCCGCGGCGCGTAACACTCTGACCTTTGGAGAGCCGCAGAGCATGGGCGCAATAGCGATAGAGAAAAACTAGTTCGGATATACGCAACCGTGTCAAGTAGAAAAGCCGCAATGCGACGGTTATGACGTCATTGCTGAAAAGAGCTGCGTGCCTGCCGGCGGAGCACCCGATCGCGAGATACACGCTATTCGTCCCGGTTTTTGCGGACTAGATACTCGCGAACTGATTAGCCGATGCTTATCTAGTAACGCCTGAAGGCTACTTTTACCGAGTGCCAACCGATCGTCGGAAAGAAATGCCGCGCGAGACCGCCATATTCTGATCGTAAAACGCTAGAAAACCGATGCGTTTCGCCGTTGTAACGAGACCTTGAAACGGACGTTTCCCACCTCGTTCGAGAACCTCGCCAGGCATGCGTCTGCTTAACAGGCAAATAAATCTCCCGTCTCCCGTCTCCCGCATAATCCTACCTTCGAAACCGTTTTATAGGTTTTTTAGGAGTATTCGCATTTACTGGGTTAGGCTAGGTTGTGCCGGCGCCTTAGGACACATTGTTCGCTGCAGCTACACTGCAGGACTAATTAAGGTACTTTACATATTCGCACAAAACAACTTGGCAATTGCCAAGGAAAAATAACTCGGCAAACGAATAAGATCTCGACACTTTTATGTTGTCGATTAGACCGTGAACGGAAATTGCAGAGCAGCGGAGATGAATTCAATTTGATTAGGAAGTATAGTCCGGGGCCTGAGTTGAACGCGACCAAGTCTGGCGTTTGCTTGTTTTTGAAAAGGCCTAGATTCGCTCGAAAAAGGTTACCTTAATAATTATAACCAGGTAAAAACCGACAAAAGTCCCTCGACACTATTATACGCGCCGTCCAGCAGGATCTCGAATTCCATTTTGCCAAGGAGAAAGCATGAAATTCGAGAGCCCCCCACGATACTCTCACGGAACGTGGGTGTTCGGCCGTACGTCGAAACAAATTACGAACCGCGCCCGCAAATCCGCTCCTTGCTCTTGCTTTTCAATGGGAAACCGGACTTCCGAACCGGAGGCGTCGCCATTATGCAGGAAGCTCGCGTTCCTCCCGTCGTGGAAGCACATTTCGGAATATTCGTGCGGCCAAGTGAATCTTTAAAAAATCTCGTGCAAATGTTGGCTGCGGAAATCAACTTTGAATTTCGGATTCAAGTAAACAGGGAGTTTCAGTTTGCGAAGAGACGGAAGTCGGCGTTTCTTAAAAACAGAAACAGAGTTCCCGTCGTTCTGTAAATAACAAAGGAATGTATTTCGCAGAGCAGAGTACAGCCAGCAGGCAAACATAAAATTATTTTCACCCGACGAACGGGATAAACACGATTAAGTGCGCGCACGGTTTCGATCTCACGCGTATTAGTCGCGAACTGGTCGATCGGCGCAGCGCGGCGCGGCTCGGCGCA
The DNA here is from genome assembly GCF_050948215.1 of Halictus rubicundus. Taxonomy (NCBI): domain Eukaryota; kingdom Metazoa; phylum Arthropoda; class Insecta; order Hymenoptera; family Halictidae; genus Halictus; species Halictus rubicundus. The sequence goes on from NC_135152.1 coordinate 21,634,245, forward strand.
GCTCGGCTCGACCGGGAATAAAAGAACTAGGGGACGTAAATCCGCTCGTGAAACCGCCTGCGCAGCGCCGATCGTCCGGGGATCGATGATTTGTGGGCAGATCTTGGCATCGGTTCTCGTAGAAAGTCAGGAACCATTTATAACCTCGCCGGATAGAAAATCCGCGGACGGTTATTCCGCCGAGTCGATCGGTTTTCGCGTTTCGCGGAACGTCCAATCACCGTCGATCGGTTTTTCGCGCTTCGAGGACGCGTCGCGCGGCTGCGATCCGCTCGACTCGGCTCGGCGCGTTGCTGTCCCAAATCTGGATTTACCAGCCTCGGAATCGATGCGCACCCGTCTAATGAATTTTTCAATATTCGTCGGGTCTACCGATCTGTCGTTTTTGGAAGGTTAAAGAAAATTCCGAAATAATCGAAAATTGATATTGAAAGTTCCGAATCGGACTACATAGCCCGTTAAGGGGCCTTGAAAGGTGAAGAACAGCAGCGGACGCCGCGCCGGATGAAAAATTTATTATATTTCCCACGAGCTGGTAACAGAGTTGTACGACACAGGTTCTCGCCGACTTTCACGAAGCGTCGTCGCTATCGATCATGCGTGGCCGGATGGAACTGTTTGCGTAGCATTTTACAAGGCCCACGCTCGCTCTATTCGAAATGTCCCCGGGCCCGTGGATGGAAAGCGCGTGAAACGTGTTTTCGCGGACGGAACCGGGTCGGGACGGGACGGGACGCGCTCGTCGGTCCAGAACGGAGATAAGCCGTGTTCTCTTGATTAAATTTCCACCTGGCCTCCGACCCGGGTCCTTGCAGAATTCACCGCCACGGTGTTTTCCATTAAGAGGAAAACCGTTGCGAGCGACCGCCTCATTTCTCACGAGGCTCGACGAAACGCATTGGTAAACTTTGCCCCCGCAGTTCGAGGCGCGGCTATAAATCACAGGTAACGACGACGCAACGGAGATTCCGTTTTACGGTCGAAAGTAACCCGCCCGATGTGATTCCTGGCACGGAAAACGCGCGTCGCGTCGTCCGATCGCGGCCGGCAACGATCACTTGTGCGACTGCTGTGGACATAAACCCGGAGTCCGATGACTAGGAATCTTCGGGGATCTGTTTTTCGAGAAGTTAACGTCGCATAAATTATCTAAATCGCGCCGGGCATTCGTGCCCGCGTTTTAAGAGAAACGCTCGGATGTTTTCTCTTGTTCGATTATAGCGTGTTACCGATTTAATAGGCGGCCATTTCGAATAGAAGGAAATCGAGGTAGTCAAGCCTGTAACAACTTAAATAGGTTGTTCGGGATGTTCGAATAGATTGAGAATGATAAAACAGGCACTCATGTTTGACGTGTGAAATGGTTGCAACTTATTAGCGTTCGATTTAATGTAATCCGACCCGGCAACCTGCTTTGGCAACGTCTTCTTTTTTAATATTCTTCGTATTTCGCTCGGGTTCGACATTGTTAATCGCGCATTCTACGCGCCGATCGAGATCCAAAGAAGCGGCGGAACAATTTTCAAGGATGCCATGGCGAACAAGAGAGGACAGGCGGCAGGTGGACAGGCGGACAAAAATGCTCGTGAAAGGCAATTTTCGCGCGAAATTATTTCCCCCGAAGAGTCCGTTAAACTCGTTTCAACGCAAAACGAAGCAATCGGCGGCACGCGATCGCGAGAGAAGCTTTGAGGACATCGACTCGGAAACAAATCGACTATTATACCTCTTTACTTTCTATGAGAGCCGTGTGCCTAACCGGTAAATTATGTGCCGGTGTGGCAGCAAACGGCTCTGCCCGAATGATCACACCTAATCGTGCTGGTATAAGTCCACCTAGAATAAGGAGAAACGATAAAACGAACGCGTTAACCAGAAAATTCCGAGCGAACGCTGTCGATTTCTGAAATTAATCACAGTCTTATCGAATCGTTTGAAAATTACAAGATACCGTTCACAACTAAAGTTTTAACGTTTGAATCAAGCAGATGCGACGAAGAGGAAACGATCGCTATCGACATACTTTGGATCTCGTCCTGAAAAAACCATAGAGTTAGTCCGATCTCTTCCACCACGAGAATCTGCAGAATCGAAGCGTACCCATTGCTCCAGGTAGCCATGAGAATCCTGGTTCAAAAGGTTATCGCGAGCCGCGTTCACTTTCTTCGTAGAGAATACTTTCCGCTGAAAAGTTTTCATCGAGCCGACGCGACGCGACGATGCGACGGCAGCCGCGCAGGATGATTTACATAATTCTACGGGCACATTTTCATACGGGCGACGAGAAGAATCGGTTTCGCGGGACAACGCGACGGTGCAAGAGTTCGGCCACCGGGCCGTAAATTTGCAACATCGATTTCCTGATTGTCGCGCCGCCGCACCGCGCTGTTCACTGGCCACGTTATTTATACGTAATTCCGCGGGATTTACAGCCACCTCCGGCCTTGTTCATCGCGATCGCGCCAGACGCGAGAGACACGCGACTCGACGCAACTCGAGAGTTTCATTTCTACACAGAAACAAATTCAACAGAGTCAATTTAATCCTCGAGCAAACTAATCGGCTCCGTTCAAACAAGTGTTGCGAATTATTTAATATACAACGACGATTCGTCTATCGCAATACAATTTAATCGAATCGTTGCGTTCTTAAAGGACATTTCGAAGGTCCGCTTAAGGGTTAAGGGGCTAGAAGATCACCGTGTTTTGACCGTGTTTTCGGGGATTTTTTTCAGAATAATTAATAAGTGAAAAATTCTAGATTTCTCAGTGGCGTTAACATAACTTTTTAACTGTATTCTCCTGTTTGTTTTTTTTTTTTTGTTCTTTTTTAATATTTAAAAATGGCAAAGTTATTCGTTGTTTTTGGAACGGCCTTTTATTGGTACATCGAAGAGTGATCGTCATTTTTTACCAAAAATTGACACACCTGAAATTGAACATTTTTTTATTCTCAAGCCAGAAGATATTGTAGCCAAAATGTAAGATTACATAAATGCGTAAGATTATATAAATCTGGCTGAATAGTTCTCCTGAAAAATATTCCAAAAAATTAGTAAGAAAATGCCATTCGAAACACGAGGAGATCTAAATTGGTACAGGAGAAAGAAGGTTAAACATTTGCCATTTTTCGGTCTCGGATGATAATACCGTTTGCATCGTAACGACTAGATTTCGAAACGATAGAGGAAATTATAGTGGAAGACGCAGAAGCAAAATAGGCATCGGTTTCCTGTCTCGAGCATTACGTTACATTAAAAACAGAGGAACAGCTTTCTTCAGATTTTCTCAGGGTTTTCTGTATTTTATCGTTTACTTACGTGATCAGGTTTCCCGCGAATCCATCGAATCCGCGGTCTGGTAACGACAAACATAAAACCGTTTACGTTGCCTTGTTTTTTAGTAGAAAACTGAATTCTTCTAGAACGATGAAACATTTTAACGATTCAAAATAAGAGCAAACGGGCACGAGTTATATCTTCTCCGCGACGAAGTAAACTGTTAATTAAGATAATATTCGGGTAATCAATGTAATTCGTTTCGAGTTAAACGATCGTATCAATTTTCAAGCATTTCGAATTGATGGTTTATTAAAAGTTCGGTAAAGTAATTTCATAGGGGAATCATTTGACGTTGCGTGTTTACCAATTTCGGTGTGCTTATCGCTCGATCAAATTAATTCCGTTTCTCGTTACTCCAGCACTTTCCATAGAAATCGATTCGGACGAAATTAACTTTGGCTAATAGAGCTTCGGCTCGTCGATGTCCTCGAAATTGAATCTCCTTCGAATTCTGAAGATCGTGATCCAGACCGTAGTGAAACGAAAAGTGGCCGACGATTAGGTTATCAAATTAATTACCGTTCTCCTTCTTTCCGCGCTCTCCATAGAAATCGGTTAAGACGAAATTAACTTTCGGTAACGAAGCATCGGCTCGTCGACGTCCTCGATATCGAATTTCCCTGCGAATTCTAGAGACCGCGATCCAGACCGTAGTGAAACGAAAAGTGGGCAACGATTAGGTTATTACGTTATTACTGGCAACGACGCGGCGCAGAAGATTGTAGGCGGACGAACGAACGATTCAGAACTGCGCGTTTTGCTCGGCTATGGCACCGCGGATAACGAGCATCGTGCCCCGGCTTAGACACGTGAATTCTAATGAAATACGTGATCGATCCCAGAGAAACTCGAGAAGCCGATACCGTGCACGGTTTTGACTGGAACTTTCAGTCCGTTCGATCACGTACCGGTGCCCCATTTTTTAATCATAGTTTTGCGTGTCTTCTTACAAAACGGTTATTAAATTCCTCTTGAACACTTGCAAAAATACGAAAGTTAACACCGATACATTAATTACATCCCACGACCAGGTTTCTTTTTCGTTAGGCGAGGCGTGAAACCGAAGACAACCCAGTAAACAAAAATCATTCGGACTCTGCTAATTGGATCGAAAGTCCCTCGCTGTTTACAATAAATAAATAATTCTGTTACATCAACGACACGGTACATATTTCTCGCCGTTTCTAGTCTTCTTTACCTCTTCGCGATTCGCAACCTCATTTCGCAGCTGCGTGTTCTTCCAACGAGTTCTAACGCCATCGTGATATTGCCACCGACATAACGCATATAGCCAAGAGCAAAATTGAACCAATCGAACCATTTCAAAAGAAATCATTATTCGTATCGAGAGAAGTATCTATTTTATTGAAAGATGGAATGTAAATGCATAAACCGGTTGGAACGTGTGGGAATATCTGAATTCAATGTACAAACAGATCGGAAAAAAACATTTAAATCTTCGAAGAAGTTTTCGAGGTAAACCAAACATTTTGTTGGAGCAATCTCTCCTAAAGAAGGTTAGCTAAATATATTAACGAAAATATATTAATATACCAACAAAAATGGATCGATTTCGTTTCTGAGTGTAAATCGTCCGTACGTGATTTTGCGGATGATCGGGAAATGACTGAATTCAAGAAAATTCAAAACTCATTTCCGCATTGAAGTGGCGCTCGTTGATGCGATTCTAACGTTTTTCCGCGCGGCAATACAGTCGATAGAACCAGAAGAAATTTCTCATCGCTTCAGGCTGGAGTTTCACCCGCTCAGAATATCGACGACCGTTCCCGATTTTCTTCGATACACGAGTCACCATTTCCTCCTCGTACCCCGGAAACCGACCCGCGTATCGATTAATCATCGAACTTTGCCAATCGTTTAGCGATCGCCCGCGCCCTCTCCGGTCAGCAAGCTCCCGTCTAAACACACGACCAAATTTCTTGAACGAAGTGTTCCGCGTCCGGACCGTTCCATTCTTATCCAGGAGGTGAGGGGGTGGGGGTGGAGGGAGAGAAGTTTTGTCGTAGAGGGGAAAACTTTCGTTGCTCGGAGGCCGAAGAGTCTTCCAGCTCTCTCGACAATCGCCGCAGATACACAGAACTTTGGAATCGTTTCTGGAACAAAATGAATTTGAATGCGACGCGTCCGATCAACTCCCGCGAACAACTGCGAAACTGGCACGGAATTCTCGATGAAACGCGACCAACCATCCGGAAACTCCATTTCTCGGAGCAATCGGATATTTGGGGAGCCTGATGCGGGCAAATGTACCGAAAACTTTGCATCGGAGGTAATTAAACCTATCGAAAGTTGAACTTGCACTCGCGGAACTGAAAAGAAATTCTGTCGGCGGAACTTGCTCGTATCTCGTTGGGCACCAAGCAGTGGCGGGTTTAACGGTAAGCGGACCAACCTTTTTTGCGCCCTTTCTTTTTTCTTAATAAGTAAACAAGTTTACGAGAGTTCTATTTCTAACTTGAGTTTCAGGGCTCGAAAACTTTTATCGCTTGGGGTCTCCACTTGACCCGAACCAAGTATCCAAGCAGAATCTACCAATTATGTATGTTATCGATCTCCTAAAAATCGAGAGAACCTTACTCGAGCAGTCTCCTCGTCCGAAAACCGAGTTTCGTGTGGCTGACAGCGATATCGGTCGGGATATCACCTAGAACATAGCACCCGGTTGCTCCGAAAGAGGATCTGCTCTTGGATCGCGACCTCTCTAATTAGAGACGAACACTTTCCACAGAAGGACGAACCATCGAACGCAGAATTCTCGGCATCGTTATCGTGATATCGCAGGAGGTCGGACTGTGCGCGTCTCGTCGCCAGAAGGAACGATGGAGAGGAGACACGGCGACGGGAGGAGCGAGGAGAGAAGAAGGAGAGAGAGAGTTCCTCGACCCATTCTCGATCGTAACGAGGCTAATGGGAGAACGATCGTCGGTCGGCTTTTCGAAGTGGCGACCCGGTAATTTCTCCTACGCTCGATTCCGCGGGAAAAACAAGACCGGCTGCAGGAAGAGGAACGATCGACGCTCCGGTACGCGTCGGCTTCCTCCGACACATAACCGCCGCGAGACATTATTGGCCCGATATGGCCAAGGCAGACGCGTCGAAGAAACCTGGACGAGCCAGAAAGCAGCTCGCCAGACCCCAGAAGGATCGGCGACAGCACAACGCTAGACAGCACAGGGCCCAAAACCTGCGATAACAGGCCAAGTGCTGACCATCTCGAAAGAAACAAGCGGTTCCGAGAGACAAGCATCCCTCTTGCTTTTCCCAAATCCTAAACTACTTTGGTACAATGAATGTCTGTATGAGCACAGAATTTCAAAATCTGGAAAAACAATACGTTGCCGTCAACGTATCAAAGGTTCAACTATGAACTCAAAAGCTTGTAACTACGTTAATTCCGCATGTATTCTATAGCACTTCTACTGGAAGAGAATGCAAAAGCATCGATTTTTAGAAAATGGAAAACTGGGCAAAGAAATTTTCACCAGGTGCAGCTAAGGTCCATCTTAACGCGAGAGGCTGCTCCGTTCCGCGAGGCTCGAGCTGGCACACGGCGCGGATTTTCTAAACCGATTAGAAATAATTGCGTTGGCGCGAGCCTCTTCGATTGGAAAATCAATGCTCGGGCCCCTCTGGGACGGAAGCACGGCTCGGACCGGTGTTTCTTTATTAATCGCTCGGGCCCCGCTAATTATCTCCGTTCGCGCAGCCTCGCGGCACCGAGCACACCAAACCGCGCGCAATTCCCCGCTCCGGCACCGCGTCTTATTAACGATCCACCGGTCGGCTGTTTTTGCACCACGACTCCGTAATTACACACGCTAAAACGCAGGCATACATTAACCTTCTGCTCGGGAAATGAATCGTGAAGGAATCTGTTAGTCGGAGGAGAGAGAGAGAGAGAGAGAGAGAGAGAGAGAGAGAGAGAGAGAGAGAGAGAGAAAGAGAAAGAGAGGACAAGCTCCTCCGCAGCTTTCTAGGATGTCGCCGGTGTCCTTTTACCGCTTATCACTATTTACCCTCTAAACGCGCACTTCCGCTGGTCCTCGGGATAATTTGTTGCGCCGGATATGTCAGCTGCGACGCCGACGATTTTTCTCGGTTCGAGACGGCTGGATCTGTTTTGGTGGTTAATTTTTGTGAGCGATCAGGTTTTTTAGCAATTAACCTTTTACGAGAACTCGATCGTGTATTAACACGTTGTCGGCCGTTGTGGTGACCAGTCGACTAGCGCTGTTGACTTGCTTAAAAATGACTGTCGTATTCGTTCCGAACTGACAATGAGCCACATTATAGCCTAAGATGTAAACATCGTTATTAATTGATAATAATTGTTAATAACTCCGGTGGTTTATACGAATGAAATACGAAAGCGAACGTGTCAAATTATTAAATGCTGGAAGAAATGAAAAATATGTACCGATCGTTTGTCATGTTCGCAACGAAAACGATCTGTTGGTATCTTCAGAAATGACATGCATACTGACGCCGTCGTGTCGACATTCGTCCTCGAACGATTGAGATTCTGTAGAAATTGTTGTTTCGCAGCGCTCGCATAAACTCTCGGCGTGCAGCTCTTAAAAGGAGCAGCAAAGACACCGTGTAACCGTCGTTATAATTTTCCACTTTGCCCGGGTGATTAATTGGCGAATATCCAGGTGGCTCTAACAAATGACGAGAGTAAGGGGGTCCCGGTGTACACCTCGTTTCCCAAGAGCGTTCAGCGGACTGTTTGTGCGCTCATAATAGGCATCCGAGAGACGTCGCTTGTTATCGAGTGAGAGGTGAAATCAAGGGCCAAACCGTAGCCGGTTCATGTAGAACGAAAGAACTCGGCATCGATTACGATCGGCGAGGATGCTCCTTAATTGGACGCCGCGCCGGGATGCGATGTTTCGGCACGCGGATTTTCTAAACCGATTAGAAGTAATTGCGCCGACAGGCTGCCCCCGGGGCTGGAAAACCACCATTCGGGATGGCTTTTTACGCCGGCCGCGTTTTATTAATCACCGTCGCCGTCAATCTACCGAAGAGAAAATCGTTTCGGACGCAATCGTTCCGCGAATTCTACCGACCACATCCTCCTTTATGCAACCCGTGCACGGAGCACAGATTGCATTCACGGACAATTGATCCGCACAGCTCCCTAATTATCCTCCATTCGTCGATCGTGTTCATTAGATTTGCGTTTAAATGGAATTCATCGATTCTAGATAACGAATCAACGCTAGCAGGAAACGGAAAGGACGTGCCAGTGACGTCAAGGTCGCGCCATGCTGTTGCGTACTCTGATCTTCGCTATAGCGTTGAATCTGTTACAGTTGTTTCGAGTGTTATTTAAATATTGCGTTATAGCGGAGCATCGTTTGTTTCGTTTCGTTTCGTTTCTTTCTTTCACTTCAAAAAAAAAAAAAAAAAAAAAATAGAAAAAGAAAAAAAATTCGATAACAATGCGTTCAAAGAAACTTATAACACGAGTAACAGAATGGGATTTCACGTACAAGAACTTGATTCGGTAACAAAAGTGAAGCAAGACTGGCAAAGCTATTTTTAAGAAGTGAAATTGAGAGCTGATTTATCGAGAATCATCGATAGAAGAAATATTAATAGTATTACAAGTACTACTTGAAACAAAATTTTGTAAATTCCAGTTATCAAAGAGAGAAAGCCATTTGGCTCCTGTCTTGTACAATTAATACAAAGTTTTATGATTTCAACTTATAATCCTCTTATATTTGACGATAATCTCGGAGGTGATCTCTTTGATTAGGATAATGTTTGCCATAGTGTGAAGGAGTTTAATGAAGAAATTAGAGGTTAAGTTAAAAGTGTCGTTAAGAGCCTCATCTTTGAGGCAGTAAAAAGTGAGCAGTGTGAGAGAGAGAGAGAGAGAGAGAGAGAGAGAGAGAGAGAGAGAGAGAGAGAGAGAGAGAGAGGAGAGAGAGAGAGAGAGAGAGAGAGAGAGAGAGAGAGAGAGAGAGAGAGAGAGAGAGAGAGAGAGAGAGAGAGAGAGAGAGAGAGAGAGAGAGAGAGAGAGAGAGAGAGAGAGAGAGAGAGAGAGAGAGAGAGAGAGAGAGAGAGAGAGAGAGAGAGGAGAGGAGAGAGGAGAGAGTAGCAGTAGGATATAATTAAATCCTGTGTAGAAGAACAGGCTAGGCAGTTTCGAAGATTTTCCTAGTAAAACTTCAGTCGCGAACGCTCTTCTGCGAGACTGATGATTGTACAACCATTTTGCCACTTATTTACCAAATTTGGTGGCCACGAGGTTATTAACCAATCATCGTTAACGATCGTTTGCAAGGGGCTAGAGTCTTGGACGCAGCAGCAGCGAGTAGCAGCGTTCCAGAAATCGCGTGTTTACGGAAAAAGAAAAAGAAAAAAAAAAGTAGTGATATCTCACCTATCGCAGCCTTGGCGGTGCAACCTTGACTTAAAATTTCGCCGCAGCGATCGAGTTGCGTCATGATCCATGACTCACGGTGGAATATTTAATTAGACGGCCGCCGACATGTCGAGCCGACCGACAGGAGGCGGTTCGTTCTCTGGTGAAACGATACGAACGAGCTTGAAAGTGTAACGTCCCGCGAGAACCAGGTCGAACGTGGAAATCGCGGTTTTTCAGCGGTCACCTCTGCCTTTTTCCTGGCAGATTTATCGCGGCCGAGAGCGTCACGTTCTGCGAACGATGAATACGGGAACGACTAGAAGTGGGGGATAAAACGGTGGCGAACGCGCGAGCGCGATGTTCGGCTACCTTGTTAGCAGACATTGAACTTCCTTTCACTGGGGTAATTGAATTAATTGCGGCCGATTACGAGGTTTTGCTTTGTGTTTACTGTTTTTCCAACGTCCGCTAATTTCCGTTCGCCTTTCTCCCGCGGACCCTTAAAATCCGACCTTCGCGGGAAACTTTCTTGTTAGTCGGTGCTGCGCTGCGCGGCGTGGCGCGCCGGGACTTTCTTTCGCTCGACGATCGAACCAATTTTCAGCAATTTAGCCGGCTCGGTCCACGATCGCGATCTTCTCGCGTCTCGAAGTCTCGTTGCATGCCGATGCGAATAATTGCGATGCAACGAAACTGTGCTTCGCCTTCGTTAAACTTCCTTTTACGATGTAATGGGCTCGGTTCCGAGCAGTTTTATTATATTATGTATATGGTCTGCAATTACGATCCATTAATACGTTCCCTACCTTTTTGTTAATTTTGATTAGCGTTTAAAGGAAAGTGGCCGCACGAAATCATGCTGTTTCTAAAAATCAGATAAACCAGTATCTGCTAAACAGCTACTGGCTGCTTCAGTCACTCGTATCGACGCCGTATACGGTGTCGCTTGTCAGTCGAGGGGAATGCATCTGGTGTGACAGGAGCATCTTGTTTTGGTGATGATCGAAAATTTCATGGCACAGAGTTTGACATTTGCACATGTAATTATTGCGGACAGCTGTCTATTATCAATTATCCTAGAAATGACAGGATAACGTCAACGTAAAGTGGAAAATTGAAATTGTGAAAAACGGCCGTTTCATTTGCAGCAGCCTAATCACAGGATCGACAAAAGGTGTGTAACTGTAATTGCCGATACGAGTCGCGCGAGCCCCTCGAGCGGTCAGCCGTAGCTGACCAGGAGAAGAGAACTATGTTTCCGTTACCGAGCTCGGAGAGAGAGAGAGAGGGGGGGGGGGGGAGAGAGAAAAGAACCTGGTGTCTATCGAGGGGATCACAGTTGCATGACGTAGATGCAGGCGCGTAAAAAGGGAGAAGTCCGATCGCGAAGGTCGATCGGCGTGTGGAAACCCAACCTCAGGCTCCCCGTTCAGCACCGTGGCAGACAGATCTCGCGTTCACGCCCGAGTTGACGCGGTTTTTGTCTCCTCCCTGCCCATGCCATCCCCGTCGCGAACGAGAACGGAGCGGTGCGGAGCGGCGCGGCGGCGGCTACGGCGGCGGCGCAACCGGTAAACCCCGGATTAACTTACTTTCAGCCGATCTTGCAGCCAGAAGCTGAATTACAAGCAACCGTCTCCGGTGCCCTTAAGCATCGTTGTAAACACCGCCTAAACGGTGATCCGTGTTCGCCGCGTAAAAGGCATAAACGACGCTGGTGAACGCGAACCGTAATTTTCCCTGGTACCGGCGCGCGATGCTTCGCGGCATCAAGCCTTTTCTACGCTCGTTGGTTGATCCTTTACGATGTTTCGTCTATTGCTAACGATCGGCTACCGCCACGACCGAGACCGTCGAATCTCCTACGAGAGCCAGGCCGACCGGGAGGAGCCTCTTAACATGCGAATCCACGTGGAAACGGTGTTCGGTCAACTACCGTTTCGAATTGACGTTAATTATCGCTGGAAGAAGGTTAACGTCCGATCGCCCGCCCGACCTTATCCATGGTGGCGACAGCCCGAGAGCTTTGACAATGAATTTCGTAAACTACTTCGATCACTCGGCTACGGATTTTACACGTTCGCGATAGAAATGATTGCGTGACGTTTCAAACAGTTCAACGATCAGGAGTCATGATCTTCAATTTGTTGGCGAATACTTGGCCGTTGCCTAAAGCACTTAAGGTCTCTTCAGAAAACTATTTCCAAAATCGATTTGAAGTGTACAACAACATCGTTGCGTAAATGCTCGATAGAGCGATATTCGACAACGAGGTACCTAGCGCCTTTACTGCGACCAGTTTACGAACTTTACAATCAGATATTGAATAAAAGGTTCGGCAATTCGGCCCGCATAGAGAGCCAGGAATTGTCAAGTTTTACGGCAAAAATATGGCTGGCGTTGGCGCCGCGTTGACTCGACACCCTTCGCCATTTGTCGCCGACTATGATATCAAGCTCGTGTCAAGATCACAAAACGAACGTGTACCCTTGTCGTATCTTTTTGAAACCTTGAAATATTATTTCTCTTTCATCCATCGGATAAAAGAAATTCTTTTACAGAATTTTAAAGAAACCTTAACGATCGCATACTACTAGCAGTTTCGGTCTATTCGCGATAGCATGCACATGGTGTTAAACCATGTATTAAATTACAGTATCCACGAAACGAATAACCTGTTCTCGAACTAGTAGAAATGGAAGTTCAACGTCGGACGTCTGGGCATTAAACGTGCTAATCTCCGTCGCCACTGTACCTTTACAATTCGCAGAAAGTTCATTCGTTTGCAAACGAAAATCTTGTTAGAAGCCATTTTATAGTGCGTTTCACTTTTCGAGAGCAGGAAAGCCATTTTATTGGCTTCAAGCAATACTACAAAATTTCCATCTTTTTCTTTTTTTCTTTGAACACCGCTAAAACCTCAATAGTCGGTCTAGCCGTGACAACAAAATAAGAAAACTTGAATACATACATTAGTTCTTGAAATAAATCGAATTGCTTATACTACGCTATTTGCCACGGCCCTCTAAAGGTTCATGAACAAAGTAAACGTTTACCTGATCGGTAAAGAACCCAGTTGTCCATTAAAAAACATGTCGACTACACACGAACGTAGTGAAAAAGATAGCGCACGCGTGACTGGGAGTGTATTTACGTTAAGATTGAATAATTCACAAGGCAAGCGATACGAATACGGAATCACTGTATCGTTTTCAAATCGCATTAAATCATCGTCCAGGCGTAACGCCTGACCTGAAACATTGACGCGTCGAAGACTCTTTCCATCATCTTCGATGCGCCGCTGAAACGATTCCCACGTGTCACGAACCGTTCTGCACAATGGAAGAAACCCATAAAAACGTCCAAGCAGGGGGAAACATATGATACTTGCCAGCCTTCCCATGGGTCGTTGGCTGCACGGGCACGTTTTGACCGTGAACGCGTTGCGCAAACGCGAGGAAAAGTTACGCCACCCGCGACGCGATCTATCATTTGCATTCCTCTTCCGCGTGGCGCGGATGAGTCCTCGATTAGGCTGAAGATTGCAGGGTAGCGAGCGTGTTCGGTGTTCCGCCGCTGCCGTTTCAGAATGGCCACGAACTCCTTCAACACCGATCCCAACATCCCTGGGACATTAACTGATCGTTTCGCCGTGAACTCGTTCCGAGACGACGCCAATTAGTTTCACCTGCCTTCAATTTTCTGCCCTTACACGAGTCGGCCACGCAGCCTCGGCTGTCCGCCATTAGCCGCACGATGGCCCGACTCGCGAAACGTTGCAGAAAAAACATTTCAACCCCCTTTTAAGCTCCACGAAAATCTAGTTAGATATTCTCGAAACTTAGAAAACATTAAAACCTAAATTAGGGCGTCCATACATTTTTCCATAAGTCGGCTATACATATATATATATATATATATATATATATATATATATATATATATATATATATATATATCTGTATAACAAATTCCTCGAAAGAAAACTTGGTCTCAAACTATCGTTTGGCAAGCTAATAGTTAATTAAAGAGAGGAAAAGTAGATTAGGCCACTTTCCTGTAAGAAGGGACGCGATCGGGCTTAATTACTGGCGACGCTCGATCTTAATAACCCCCATCCTCCGTTCTCTCGCTACCAGGACACGTCCCGAAGGTAGATTGCGTTTAATTACTGTTATGACGCCCACCAGCGTGGGACAATGTAAATAGGTTTCAAATGGAGACCAGCTCCGCGCGAAATGACGCATTCTTCAGCTACAGAGACCCATCGCGGGTCGAATGTTGCTCTTTGTTGCATTGTCTGCGACGGTGAATGATGGTACGAGCAAAATTTCAGATTCAAGAATATCCTCGAACAAAGGTTCTGTATTTATTTCAGCTTATTGCTGGAGTCCTTCCGCATAAATAGATTATGGAAACATTCTTGAATTTTTGACCGAATGTTTCAAGCGCATAAGATTTGCTTCGTATTCACAGCAGCAGGAAACGTAACGAAGCTTCATTAAGAACTTCATTAAGATATTCTTAATTGAATATGGTAATTTCTACTCGAATCTAGGCTTTGCAAATCAGTTTGCTAAAACTTGTACAAGCGACACCTTCATAACGCTGCATTGCTTTAACATGGTTTCACTGTAACACGGTCAGGGGCTAGGAAAATCTCTCGGCATAATGCGACGTTAGAAAGGGGAGACGCATTATTTAATATTAATGTAGAAATACGTTTGGCCAATTAGCGATGGATAATATACTCTGTAATCCTCGCGGATACGTGTATTTTTTATCGTCTTAGTTCAACCACATTTTTCACATTAGTTTTAATCCTTTTAACATTACATATTGTAATTTACAATATTGTACCCCGGGATACGGGACGATTGTAACACTTTCTCCGGCTCCATTTTATGCGAATAACTGAAACATTAGAAATAATCTCGGATAGGTAAAATTTTGGCATAGAAATATTTGTTTTGAATCGAATAGTTTTCACGCAATCGTAGCCTGGTCTTCCCTATTTGCTTTCACTTAAAGTGAACATTTCGAAGGTTTTAGTTATTTTTCTGCGTACCGCCGAATATTGAGCGACGCCGAAGACCGTCCCGAAGACCGTCGCTCGTAACGCGGTCTCACCTCTGAACTTCCTTCAGGTTACGAGTCTTTCAACTAACCCGTCGGAGGGTAATTCCGCAGTGCATACCGAGGTCGAGGTTGCCGGAGCCCGGGGATTCGTGGCTCGTGCAGAAAAAGAGGCCGTTCACCTCTCCCGAAGAAGCTGACCCGACCGGCTCGGCTCTTTCAACGCAGCGAGAATACGCAAAACGATTCGCGCTTCGGATCGTGATCGATTCACCCTTTGCACCGGTAAGATACGTCTCCGGTCAACAACGGATTCTATTTGAGTAGCGTTCACCGTCGAGAGCCGGCTTCGTTATTTCATAGCATGTCGATAGAATAGAAATTTGAACGATCGCGCGTGCACTTTCTTCGCTCGACCGGCCCGGTCTTCTTGGAATCCTAACCGACGAATAGCTCGGCAACTAGTTGGGAGACTATTTGATACCCATACTCCTTCGTTCGTACACATCCAAACGCTCTCCTTCATTTTCTGCAGCTTTTTACGGTGGTATTCTCGCTTTGAACTTCCAAACAATCAATTTCTTCTTGGATTTTCTTCAAGGGGTTGCATGCCGTTCTACGGTTGACAAATCAGGAAAATTCAATCGTTTTTTAAATATATGATATATATTTACGTTTCCTTAAAAAGTCACTACGTATACCTTATTATATGATATGTAAGGAGAGTCTGTTGACAAAATTTAGCTAAATTAACATTTAAACTCCATGGCCGTGGCAGCCCATTGGCAAAACCATTTCTGCTACACCATTCGCGGTGCACCAGATGCATCTCTGTGGGTTTTTATCTAATACACTTTTTTTACATTCTCCTGGACAAACGAAGTTAGTCCTTGTTTAGCTAGTCGTTCAAGCTAGTCAATTTTTCAAACATATAATTTTTAATCCACATTTTCAGCTCCTTTTGTTCGCTCCTTTTGGGAACAAAATTGAAAAAGTATTCGGGTCAATTGATTAAAGCGTTTATAAAGGTTCGTTGTCCATCGATAAACGAAGCTGACAGGCACGCGAGAATTCCGACAACTCGCTTCAGACGACCAGCGATCGACACGTATTTCGTTAACTTGATTACAAGCTGTTGAAACGCGGAGTTCTGCCGATTCCTCTCCGCTTTTTAATTCGACCGGGACCTTTTATCCTTTCGTCGGTGGTTACACGGAGAATTCGCGTGCGATCCAGCACAGAGAACGCTTATGTGCGTCACACACGAAGTCAGCGATTAAACCAATCGAACGTCGAAGCGTCGAAGCGTCGACGGGACCGGTACAAGCTTTACGAGCGATCCTCGGATCGATTCTTAACTTGACTAATTGAAAATGTCGTTCTGCACCCGCGTTGCTTTTCACGGCTGATCCATTCGAACGAAGATCCGCTCGCAAATGGTTGATGCGTTAACCATCCAGCTGCGCGTCGTTCCACTTTTCTTTGACCGATAACTCTGCCAGCATTCGATCACATCGCATGCCACCGTTATTAACCAACCCCGAGAACCCCGAGAACCCCGAGAACCCCGAGAACCCCGAGAATCCCGAGAACACGGGAACGAGAAATTTCTCAGTGTATTAGGATTGGCGATTCAGTGTCAATTTATCCAGAAGACGAATCTCGCATTGCTTTGTAAACACAATTCCATTAGAAATCTTCAGCCAGCCAAGGTGTTTGCACAGAACAGAAAGCAATGCCACGGACAATCTGTCATCGTTTTGTCCAAGCGTCAAGTTTGCCAACGTTTGCACAACTTATTTGTGTACTACCCTTTGTATTGATTATAGTTATTAGACAGGTGCTACGTGTCTCATACAAGTGAATAATGCGACGTTCAACGCTCTTGGGATCAAGCTAATCCCCTCAATTATTCAAATCCATTCAGTGGCTACATCGTTTCACAGTCTTTCAAAAAGAGCGCTTTTCGAAACTCGTTACATTTATGTTTTAATTTGCTTTCCAGCGAGAGAGAACAGCGTGCTAAATGATTCTTAGATTGTTTTTACACTTTCGAACCATTTCTACATGCTTGAACACTAGAACTACCGAGCAATAAATGCGACTGATGTACATATATTGCTTTGCAATAGTGACAAGACTGTACCCATTCATAGTTTACACAGCCTTTATCGTAATATGTACTTCAACGAAGAAGTTTATTCAAAAATTTCGGATGAAAACATTTTTACAATTTCAGTAATTGTGAAAGATAACATTAGGAATCAGTCATTTTGACTTAAAAATGTTATTTATTAAAATAGTCTTGAAAGACAAGGTCTACTACTACAAGGGCCTTTCAAAAGGTGTGTTCTATTAACAAAGTTTCAAAAGAACACTTTGAACGTAGCCCCGAGGCCGGGTACCGAACACGCTTGCTTATCTAAAAGCGAATAAATTATTCATCGGTTCGCGCCGAATGTTTGGTCAGCGAAATGAGTAGTTCGGGTCGTTAGCATCATTACGTCACGGTCGCAGACAGTTTTCCAGAATGACCGAGGATCTCGTTACGCGTGGACCATAGGTCGTCATCGCGAGCCTCGCGTAATTCACGAGAAGTCAATTGAATCGCGTTGCTCGCGGAACGAGGATCGGCGTGATCCTGACCGTGCTACTCGAACGATAATGGGAAGATGAAAGATCACGCCGGCAATTTTCCCTACTCCGTAATGCACTTGGAATGATTTATTGCGGGCAATCCAGCGAGACCCCGCTCGTTTTTGCCCGGCGGAGCCGCCGACGACGCCAGCGGAAACCGTTCCCGCGAATTTCGTGCGACGAAAAGCTGCGACGCGGCTCTCGTCGCCGATTAACTTCGCGCCTTCGTTTCACCAAATTATCGAGAAAGTTAATTAAGAAACTCCGCCGTGAGGCAGATGCGAAACGAAAGCTACCGTGCAGAAGTTACAGGCCGCACCAGGAAGCGCGGACGTTAATTGCGGACGTTAAATTGAAACGAAACATTGCTAACGCAACGATAACGAAAATGGGCTGTGCCGGTTCTTTCACAGCTTCTTTCGAGTTTCGAGTGCAGTTCGAAATGGAACGATCGGACCTCGAATAGATATTCGAGAAATATCGGAGGTTCGAGAAACATCTGTCCATAGAAAATCTGGCCGATTCTATGGAGCTGCGAGGAAAATAGACGAATGGTTGTAACTTGGAAACTGGATTCGATAAAATGACTATTTACGAGCATTCTATTAGCGCGGCGATCGCCGCAGATTTCACTCTCGGAGTCATATACACAAGCTATGGTGCATCCTGTACAAATAAAGGAACAATTAACTTTCCGATATCGATCTCCGTGGCTCGTACAGATCCTGCGTTCTTCGTGCATTCTTAACGAACCAAGGAACGAGATCCTGTGCAATGGTTTCCTTATTTTGTTCGAGCGTTCCCACGGACGGGCGAAACAACAGACTCATTTTGCACACGTTCGTTTCCAAGTTGAATTTCAAATGGCACGAATCTTACAGTCGAATAGGAACAGGTTCGTAAACTCGTTTAAGAAACATACGATTTAGATACAAACTCTAGATACATACGGAAGGTTTACGCCGCATATGTGCCGAGATTCGTACAAAATCGGAGCAGAATGGATGCATAGCAATAATTTCTTGAAAACGATACTTCAAACTTTGAAATAACCTTCGAGACGCAAAGTAATGTACTATCATGAATAAAAATCTATGCCTGAACGACTGTAAAAGATAGTTGTCCTTGGGGTACGCGCTGTTTGAACGTAATCAACAGAGCTTATGCCGCAAAGGCGGTGCAGACATCAGGCGCCCCGTGCTTATTGCCACATTTATTCGTATCGAGTATTTCCGAGGCACGGTCACGCAGCAATTGGGGTGCTCTAAACCCTAAGCCCGGCGTGATTCAATTCACTTTACAGTTGGCAGGTTCGTGGCCACGCAACGGACCACCGGTGAAATTATGCCCGCAAATATTCCGGCGGATAGTTCAGCCATCCCTGTTCCAGAGTGTTTCGGACACGCGACAATACACCGCCCGAAATGTCTATAGTCATTCTCCTAGAACGTGCTCTCTACTCCGCCAAGTTTGCATTTTGCTATTCAGCGCGTGTCTCGCGTAATTTATAAGAAAACGTTTTTTTTCACATAAAAATTCACAGTTTAATTGCGAGGAGTCGAATAATCCTCTCGTAGATGTGCAGCTCGGACAAATAGACCCGACACGTTTCTTTGATCATATATTTGACGATAATCTCGGAGATGACCTCTTTGATTAAGGGAACGTTTCCCATAGTGCGAAAGAGTTTAACGGAGAAATTAGAGGATAAATTAAAAACGACGTTAAAAGACTCGTCTTCGAGGCACCGAAGAGTGAATAGTGTAGGAGAGAGTAGCTGTAGTCTATAATTAAATCCTGTATAGAAGAACAGGTTGGGCAGTTTCGAAGGTTTGCCTAGTAAAACTTTAGTTGCAAATGCTTCTGGAAGACTGATGATTGTACAATCATTTTGCCACTTCCCGGCATATAGGGGCGTCATCGTAGCCCGTTAATTTCATCGTCCTGACGTCCAGCCGGCTCCCGCGTCACGCGTGATCCTCGGGATCGTCGGCCTGTTCACTTTTCAACCCCATGTTCATGCTGTCGCGCGCGCGTCAACCCCACGCGGAGCGTCCGCGCGCGATGATAGGAAGATGGAGAATGACTGCATGGTAATTTGCTGGGTCGTCGGTCAGGTGGATCGCGCGAATCGATCGCGATCGCGATCCCGACGAGGAATGCGGGAGAGCGAAGGAAACCGTTCCGGGGGAGGAACGGACAAGGGTGGCTGAGCTGCGAGAAACGAGAACGAGAGTAAGAGCAAGCAAGCGCGTGCACGCGCGTCGCGACGCTCTCGGTTCTGACCGCTCTTGACCCTGGCTCGTCCCTGTCAGCCCCGAGGAATTTACCGTGCGAACAACTCACCGGGCCACCGATGCAGGTACAGGCTGCGGCCTTTCGTTCGAGAGCCCAAGCACAAATCCCAGGTAGTCCGAAATATCCAGTAAAAGGGTGTGTGCGAGAGGGTCCGTGGTTCAGCCGAGTAGGAGGAGCACCCGAACCACCACGTCACCGGAGGAACGAGTTTTCACTTTTATACGGAGTCCCGCACGCGTCTCCTCTTTCTTCACCGCGTATCACAGTTTCTTCGGGCAACGAGACGGCCTCCTCGCGACGCGGACGACGGCCAGGAAGAAGAAGAAGAAGAAGAAAAAGAGGAAGAAGAGGAAGAAGAAGAAGAAGAAGAAGAAGAAGAAGAAGACGTAGAGGAAGAAGAAGATAAGGAGGAAGAGGAAGAGAGGAGGAGGTGGAGAGAAGAAGGGAGAGGGGAAGGCGGAGGACAACTACGACGACGAAGTAGAAGAGGCAGCAACAGCAGCAGCAGCAGCGGCGGCGGTGGCGGCAGCAACAGCCACCTTACCCGGCGTGGGTAAGGAAATAAGAAACACTGGAGGAACACAAGCCGATCACCGATCACGTCCAGGAAGAACCGGCCGAAAGAGTGACGAAGAGGAATACCCGTAGGGGGTGAGAGGGAGATAGAGAACGGGTTTCACGAGATCGACGATCCTCTCTCCCGATCCTCGCGCGTCTCTTCTCCGAGGAATCGGTTCCTGGATCGATCCGGCCGCTTGTACGTATGTACTCCACTTGGCGATCTTTCTTTATCCAGAAAGTAGCCGGGGTGCGGTGCGGTGTTGTGTGCGTCTCTGAAGGTTCCAAGCTCGGTTGTTCACGGCGAACGAAATCGGAGCTGTGAACACGGTATCCGTAGGGTATCAGTGTCGCACACGACGCTGGCGAAGGATCCACGAGCAGGAGCGTCCGGCCAGATCAACCGAGCGTACGGCGAGCCTAGTTGTCGCGATAGACGGGGCGACAGGTGCAGCAGCTGCAGCTGGCACGGTCGTCGGCTTCATACTGAAGGGGCGCCTCGACGCCGCCGGCTCGCCGATGCTACACGAGAAACTGGCTCTACCACTGGCGACGGCACCGAAAACTCGGAGCCAGCGCAGCCTCTACGCTCGCTCTACGCTTGCTCTCCGCCGCTGTCGTCGCGTCAGCCCCTTCCCAGCCGTCCGATGGCCCAGCGGTGGTGGGGGCAGGGGAGCACCGTCGGCAACAGTCCGCAACCCGCAGACCCCATTCCCCTCGACCCCCCACCCGTTCGCCCGAAACCCTCCCCACCCAACGGTACGTTCGCATAGTCGTCCTATTCGCACACCGACTCCCTACCTCCACCGATTCATTCCCGCGCCGCGCCGCACCGCTCGCAGTCGCGAGTCCCGTGTGTTCCTCCGGCTCACCGACACACGGGGCTCTCTCGCGCGCTCCCCGATATTCTAGCCACTCCGTAGCCGGTCCTCGATGGATGCTGGGCGAGTTCCACGCGTTCCGGTAGGTCGGTGCCACGCCATGCCATGCCATGCCATGCCATGCCATGCCATGCCGCCAACCGGAGAACCGGACCGGCCGCAAAAACGATTGCGTTTCGAGATGAGGGAGAACTGCTTCGGGGCTATCGCCGCCACCGCATTGCCTGGAAAAATGAATCGCGCCGAGAGCACCGCTCGCCGAACCGACAACTTTCGCGACACGATGCTTCGCCCCCACCCCCCGACGATTTTTGGCAGATCGACGAGCCGCTCGCGACCAGCCGACCGCCTTTCTTCGCCCTTGGTCGAGCGTTGCCCGAGAATTCAGGGAACCCATCAGCCGATCCGACGAGCGTTCTTCTTCTCTTCATCGTGTATTGCTTACAATCTCTTGACTCTTTCGACAGGTTCTTCGAAATTTGATCATTTCTTTTCGGATCATTTTCGGAACTTATGTTCGAATTTTCCAAGCTGAAATTAGAGAGTAGTCTTCCTATATGACGATAGAGTAAATGTGCTTCGTTCCATCACCGCCTATCCGATGCGCAGCATTTCTGAAATGAAATTGCTTAAAAATAAATGTCTACGTTTAAAATCGTTATACATTTGAACGAACATTTGATCAGCCTATTCCTCACTTCCAATTCATTCCATTCAGCATAGCTAGGCAGCCGATGTATTCATTCCGTTTACTTTATTAAATTAAACTTTTGAATTACCGAAACGACGGTGCGCGGACCACTTTGGCCCACGATGGTCCGTCAAAGAAAGGATTTGCTCCTTTCCTAAGCCGTGCGAACGAGATGGAAAGTGTGGTATAAAAAGAACCTACGTGTCGACAGCTGTTTCCATCAACGCTAACCGAGCACATGGTCGAACCCTCCAAACCAAATCGTAGGGAGGATCGTGAGCTATGCAGGGTCGAAAACGGCTCCCCTAACGTTCGCCAGGAGATAATCGTAGAATCAAAGCTGTCACGAAACTTAACATCCTCTGACCGAAATCTGTCCAATCAAAGTATCAACGGACACATTCGTCGGATTCTTGGTTATTTACAGTGGAACCTTGGTAACGACAGCTTCGATAGCTCGCACGTGGATCTCGTTGTTTGTAATCCGTCAACGCACGCCGCGGATGATCGCTTGCAGCTTCGAGGAAACTAAATGGACGCGATAGTACGGACAGAGGGGGTCGGCTTTTGATTTTTTCTCCGCGAAACCATAGCATAACCGATTTGTTATGATATTGCCGCTTTCGCAGCTACTAAAATTTCGTTTTCCTGCTCCGGGTTCGTGCACTATTTTATCTTTCCACAACACCGACGCATAGTCTGCAGTGTTGTTGTTTGTCGTGGTTACACAAAGTGGTTAATAACAAAGCCGAGTGCTCAAGCGAGAAGGTGAAGCGTTAGCGTTCGTTTCGTTGCACGCTTTCTTTGTTAAAACGTACCTCGTCTATAAAATATTGAAACAATTTGGCAGAAGAAACTCATGGAGTTTCTGAATATTATGTCGTGTATACTATGATTTTGAACAACACGGTACAAAATTCATTCATCCTCGAGTAAATTGTGATATTGCAGACGTCACATGCCCGTGACGGTGGTAGCGAATGTATCAAGGTGTTCGCTCGAGTACCGAACTCCAAGGCCAGGAAGGATCAAAGTCTGCTTGGATCCTAGATGTTTGAGGATCATCGGAATTAGTTCCTCGGGCCCGAGGGTTCTGAAACTCGGTTGCTCGGTCGCGTATCTCGCTTGTAAATACCCAGACAAGCGATTGAACCAAAGAAGAGAGCACCGCGTCGAAGGTAACCGCGATTTCGTGCAACTATCGAGGCTGTACCGCTCATCGGTGTCCCCTCCCGCTGCGAAAACCCATCGATTGCGAAACGCGGAGGTATTTCTGCCGGCCTATAAATTCGAGCTAGCCCCGGCGACGCGGGAATAATAATGTCACTGATAAAATACCAAAGACCGAAGCAGGAGTAACCGTACTTCATTCAAGGCGTTAGCGTCTGGCGAAGGTATTCGCCGGGAGGTAGACAGGGTGGCCGGCGAAGGTAGCAGAGAGGTGCGGGACGGGTACAGACGGAAAAAGAGGTTCAACCGGAGAAAGAGAAAGAGAAGAGGCGCGGGAGCAAGTGGAAAAGATGGAGAGAGAGAGAGAGAAAGAGAGATAGGGGGGAGGGAGACGGGAGAGGGGGGGGAGAGAGGAAGACAGAGAGAAAGAGGTAGGTACACCTGAGAGAACAAAATGATCCCCTGCGCGAAGCCGAAGGAATTTATAACTTTCGCACTCGGCGGTACCGGGGCCGCGTCGCTTATCGGCAGCGTTGCACTTGTTTTGCCTGGCTATCGGCGTAAAGATCGGAAAACGTCCCGCGTCGCGGGCAATTTCACGATTGGCCGGGTATTCGCGTGTTATGCCCGGCTAGAGAGGTTGGACCCGGCGGAGAAACACGAGAGAGCCGTTCCCCGAGCCCGACTGGGAACGACTTTCCTTCAAATCGCCGTGCCGCGCCGCGCCGGGACGTTTTACGTGCCGTCGAGTGACATTTACAATGAAATCCCGGCCGGCCCGAAGCTGGTTACCATTTCGCCTGAATGACATCGTCGCGGGATCGACGACGGCGACGGTGACCCGCCGCAGAAACCTGTTTCCATCGACTGCGCTCGCGTTGGCCCGTCACGAATCCGCGCGAACGGACACGGACGCCCATGATCCCCTCTCGCCTACTGCAAAGTGGACTGGGAGCTCCCAAAAACTGAACAAAAATCAAGATTATATAGAAGAAGAACAAATTCGAGTGTAACACTGGTTCATAATAATTTATTCGTAATTATACGATATGGCCGCATCCAGCTTGTTACATAAATCAACAACATACGACGGTAACATCGATATTGTACGATTCGTATCGCACTCATCTCTCTTTGTTACATAAGTGTCACAACCAAATTCACATATACGCACACACTCGGACTTGTACACATACTATTTCTTACAGAAAAAAAAAGAAACCGAGATAAAAATTCAGTAAGGTTCCTATAAAATTTTATATGTATAATTTTCTACTAGAGACGCTTATAGTTTGTCCAGAATTTTCTAATAATCCCCGAAGCCTGCCACGAGGAGGTTATAATGCGGTTTCAAGCTCAGTAATTAGCATTGCCGGTATTTAGGTGAGCTCTCTGGCTGCTCGAAATATTTGAAAATGCCAATGAGTTTCATTGCAACTCGTGATCAGCCAATTTCTGTCAGTTCATTCTCCGGTTTAAGCTGATCGTGTGCACCTTCTTCGCCTTCCTCTGCATTCGTCTCTTCGCTATCGCTACGGTGAGCATGAGAAATAGAACAACTACTCGTTTATTTCAGGAGCAGGATTTACCTCTTCCGGAACGAACAGAGATTTCTTCTTTGTCAAGCGTAAATTTTAGGATGGATTTTATAATATTACATGTGACCATTAATCTTGAAAATATATCTGCCAAAGTTATTTACAAGACTTGTTTTTCATCCGAACGTGACCATGCGTGCACAGTACCTGTTAGTTATTTTTAGCTGCTTCGCGATTATATCATGTGTTAAAAATTGCCTGATATCCGTTGCCATTCGATCGCAGCGTAAGGTGACTCGATGCATCGCATTGCGTTGCTAAAAAAGAATCCGTGTCCGCGCGGTGCATTTTAATTGCTCGAGATTAGTATGTGAACTGCTCGACTTCCTGCCCGTGAACGGGTCGCGACGCGCTTTAAACCGGAAACGATCCTCAGGATAATTACACGAGGCGGAGGACGAAGATTAAATTTCGCGGCCTATGCGATGATCGGTTTACGGAAATCTGTTGGCATCCGCGACAATATTAAGTAATAGTATACCAAATACGGGGCTCGCATTCCCTAAAAAAAGCGTAACACTGTTTATTCCAATACTCAAGGTCCAGCGTATCAACATTCTATTGTATGTTTCTATATGTACACATCTTACTTCACATCTTTAGGAAATGAAACCTTTTAACAGATTGGATGCCGCACGAATTTCGCACAAGTTTCAACTATTCTATTCATAGAAGCGATCAGTGTTATTAATAACAATGGTTAGTTACTTGATAATGAAGCTTTCACCTTGTACTATAACAAAGTTAATTCGACGGCATTAATTTTATGACGATCGCTTGCTGATCACCTCTGCGGTACTCAACGTGCTAATTGTAACTAATTGCCTGATTAAACATTTTACTATGCAAAACACGGTGTCGCCCTCTTAATTTTCAACAGAACGGTCTATTTGATCGCGTTCGACGGAACAGAGCGTGCTAAAACGCAGAGTTCAATGGAAAATTAATTTCGACGTTGCTCGGGATCGTTATCCGGGAGCTGTGTAAACCAACGAATCCTTTCTATAGTTAAGCCTATGTACCTAGAGGAAATACGTAAAACTCTATTATCATAAAGTCACGTCGTGGCCTAATGAACCGAGCCTCGGATTTAATCGAACGAGCCAAGGAGCTATAATTCGAGAAGAAAGTACAAGCGGATCGCGAGGGCATACAACTCTTTTACGAGAGTATTTAGTAAAGTAGCTATTCGCAAACAATCCTCCGCAAACAGTTGCCGGAGTAAGTTTCTACGGTACATGCTACGGAGCGTCTAGCCTAGGGGTTTCCTGGCGATATCTCGGCTCGACGTAAAGTCACGAGAGACCGATTAAAGAGCGGAACGGCGAGCGCGGCTGCTCCGGATATGGCAAAACCGGGGAAACTCTCTGAAATTCGGATCGCTGGAATTTGAATCAATCCGCATCCCGCCCGCGGGAAACCGCGATTTACCCGCGATTTTCATCCGTTTCCCGTCTAATTAGATTTCGCGGAACCGTTCGAGCAAACGGAGGAAGAAACTCCGCGTACCGGTCGATTCGTCTCGAAAATTGGACAAAAATAGGAAAAACGATAGTTTCGAAGTTGAACATTTTTCCATAATTTCATCTACAAGTGTCTCCTACTTGTAACCGATAACTCGACAGCGGATCTTTACACAAAATACAAAGTGAAATGGCCTGCCCGTGCGTCGCCCATCGGAGATTCTGATTCGGCTCTCGCGAATAGCCTAAGAAAATTTCAATGTCCGAGTAAACGCTCGGTTTTTTCATCGGCCGGGATGAGCTTGCAAAATAGAGGCCGCCGCGGCCCATTTCTCACGCGTTTCTGGAACGGCGTTTAATTACCGAGAGAGATAATGTATTATTCACCGGCGCGACAGCATCGCAACAGATTCCTCAAATATTTGAAAGCGGTTCGGCGCTCTCGTATTTCCGTGTCAGGGCTGCGACGATTAATAGGACAGCGGTGTTTGCTCAGGTGGCACCCGAGCGTCGCGTCGCGGCTGGCCAAATTTTTCTCGTCGGCAAACAAACGAACCCCGCGGACCGATATCGTGGACAATTTATCGACGTCGCGACGTTTATTTTCGCCGGGGCCTACCCGGCGAAAAATTTACCGTACAAACTCGTCGAGGCTAAATCCTCGACCCGTTCCTGCCGCGTTGCATTCCTACGCGATTTTTGCTTTCAGCTATCTTGTTAATCAAGCTGAATTACACGACGTTCGGGGTCGTTTCGAGAGGGAGCACGAGGCAGATGTTTTTCCGATACTCGAGTTTAGCATCGAAGGGTTACTTCTGTGTTTGGCCCTTGGCACGTACAATTTTTTATGCTATGCTTTCCAACACACGTTCATCAACGAATTAATTCCTGAGAAAAAAGCAGTTGGAAATCTTTCTATTCTAATGTGAAAAAGAACAGTATTGTTAATAACAGAATATTCAAGTTGCTTTTCAATACTAACTAAAAACTACGAACGAAATGTATATACAGTAGTGCACGGTTAAATTTTGAATTTCGTGTGTTTCATCTATCAAACGAATTACAGACTGGAATAATGCGAGCGTCGCAGAGGTATGACGAATGTTTCCGGAAATTCAGAAAACTGCCACAACAACCATTCATTTCTGGCTCCCGTTACGTTCCACGTTACGTTATACCAGTCTGCGCGTAGCTTTGCGATTCTAATATGTATTACAATATATGGCGAAGAGGAAGCGGAGCGGATAATGGCGCAAAGAGCTCGCCCCACCCCTACCCCCACCCCTCCGCACCACTTAATTTCGCGAGGCTAATCTTCCGAAATATTATCTTGGGTGCTCTTTAATTGGGGAAGTTCGTTCGTACGGGTTTCGGTAACTGTTTGCAGTGCCGTCTCTTTTATGGTTGTCGCAGATCTCGCGGACTCGGTTGTATGGTAGTACGAGGCGCGCAGGAACAGAAGAGCGTTTTCACACGTTCCGTTGGCGCAATTCCACGGACGGAAGTTCTATGTCGCGAGACACGCGTAACGGCGCCATAAACGCGGAAAATTTAATTCGTTCAGCCCGAACGAACGACTTTACGCGAGAATGGTACGGCTGCGGGACGAGGCTGCGCGCGAGGCCTTATTTACCGGACGCTACGACTGGGACGGTGAGACTCCGTGGAAAAATTAGCATAAGCCGCCTGGAGAGAGACCGAGAACTCGTAATGCTGTTATAGCACTCTCCGGCTGGTGGCAAGGAAACTGTACGTTTTCGTGTCTGCCACTCGTTTTTCAAGGACCGCTGTTATCCAACAGCCAGACTCGGAGAGCTCTTGCACTCCGTTCAGCAGACGCCGTGATATCTACGTTCCAGGGTAGTTACGGTAATTCGTACTTACATTGTGTATACAGCGCTTACTCTGTACACATATGTCCCAAATGCCTAACCGCTACAGATCCCAGAACTATCCCCACTGCCGCGGGGTGTAGCCTGTGAGGGGTCAAGAAGCTCGAGAGATCTCGGTCGCCGAGAAGTGTAAGGTTGCGCGTATCAAAGAATAGTATCTCCTATATGTACATATGTCCGCGACTAGACCCGTGCTTTCGACATATATCGAGTAAACACCGCACTCATTTCTTGGTAGAAAAGAAAGGTGATCTGCGAAGGAAAATAGTACAGAACGTGGGAATGCCCATTTATCTTAAAAAAGGATGGTTGATACACCTTCTGACTATTTACCAGAGTTTTTGATAACAACGGTTTATTAGTATATTAGTTCGGAATGTGTCTTCTTTGCGCAACATCTTTCGAACATATCCAATCTTCTCTCCTATTTAGAGATCGAATAAATTCCAAAACCTTGCATTCCTAATTACTTTTTTTCAAGTATGAACTTTCGCTTGACACGTTAAACATGTTACCGTCTTTGAGGTACGGCCAGCAATTTCGGGAGGGCCTCCACATACCTGTAAACTTTGGAATAGCTCACAGCATGGTAGCAGCTACCGTATGTCATCATCGTCGCGAGCCGATTCTCGCCTCGGCGACGCTTCCACAGGATCCCGATACGTGTCATCCCCACCGTCGTATCCGTCGTTCCTCGAGTATTTGCGTTCGGCTGGCATCGATGGAATCTTCAAACGCGCTCCTAATGCACGGATACATAAAGTGGCCGGCGTTGTTACGGGGTCAAACGAGATACCGTTGCCTCTGTTAACTTAACCCGTGGCCCTCTTGCGCAAACCGTCCGTGTCTTATACGAGACCGGCAACGGCCGCCTGCGCTTTCCTAATGGGAGCTTTTTTTCCTCTCGTTTCTCTCTATTCGTACGATCCTCGAACTGGGACAAGCCGGAGCGGCGCGGCGTCGCCGATTGCATTCTATCTTGATACCGGCGACCACTTATCGAACGACTTATGCAGAGGGGTCACGAACGATCGCCGAGGGATCTCCGTAACGATCTCGTAAGCAGGGAGATTCGCTGTAGGCGAGCCGAGAACCGAGAGCCGAGAGCGTTCGTCGTCGAGGCGGCCCACTATTTCCTTCGGTCCGCGCGCGCGACAATGAAAACGCGGAGACGTTCCGCAAGTTTCCTTACGTTCAAATCGAGGTAAATGGATCGCCGTCCGAGATGCGGGAACGAAAATCTCTCCGATGCGTCAGCGACAGGAGACAGAAAGCGGAGATGGGATCTAGAGTGGCGCGAGTTTCGATCTGAATCGATCGATTCGAATGATTCGCTGGTATACAGAAAAATAATAGCTATTACGAGACAGTGGATATTTTTATTCTATAAAGTAAAAAATAAAATTGTCTGCATTCGTTGCAACATGCAGGAGCTACATAAGTAGACATTCATTTATTTTCTTAATAATTTTGATCGGTTGGAACTGATGCAATAATATTTTTTAGTTCTTTAAATGTTTGTACTGTTTTGCATTTGATCTACTCATTTTTGTCGTAAATGTATAAAATCCTTTGAAAATGGCTTTACATTGTACCACTTTTTAGAAACTTTTTTTCCGGAAGATCTATTAAATTTTCTGCATTAGGACTTTGTACACACGTTTATGGGTACATACATTATTTTTTAAAAGTAAAAACGACCGAAATTACATGAATTACATATATTTGTCTTGTCGAGAGTATTTTAAAGAAACATGCTTGCGGTCGCGTCGTGAGTTGCATTCTTCGAACGCCTGTAACTAAACGAATCTTACGAATTCTCATTAATGTACATGTTCGCAGTCACTTATACTCAAAGAGAATGTACGAAAAGAAAACAATTAATTTTTTGAACTTCCAAGGTTGAGAGTTCCTTCATAAATGCGAATCTAACAGAAAGTATGTATCTGAACAACTCTGAGATCGGAGAAAACAATAGTCGAGAAATAATTGGCAGACTAAGTAGAAAACAAAAGTCGTACATATTTACAGTGATCCTAATGGTAACAGTGGAATCGGGTTCACCAGCAGTGACACTCCTTTCACCTAACCTCGTCTTCCGCACGCCAGCTTCACTTTTCCTTGGCCCTCTGTTTCCTTGGTCTCTTACGATCATGTAAAATGAAGTCGCCTAATGATAGTGATTCCGCGCGGTGCTCGTAAACGACGGGATAAGAGGGACGTTGAATCAAAGTTCGCGGGGACCAGCTTCCATGGTGCGTACGCATAGTAGTGCACCTTCGAGCGGCGGAACGACGTGACAGGAAACCGACGTTACCCCGGGAAAATGGAGGAGGGAATAATTGATAAATCGGAAGATGAAGACGCGAGACTCGAGGAGGATATTTTATATTCGCTTCCTAACAGATACGCGTTGCGCGGTTCCGCTAGAGCGGTCGGGCAACCGGTGATTAATGTCACGATCGGAGAAAAATCGGGGATCCAGCGCGGCGCACGGCTCGGCTCGGCTCGGCTCGGCTCGGCTTGGCTCGGCTCGGCTCGGCTCGGCTCGGCTCGGCTCGGCTCGGTACGGTTCGGCTCAGCTCAGCTCGGCTCGGCTCGTCGTGGCCCGATGATACAGAAACGAGGAGATAAATTACCATTTTCAGCGTCATGAGCTTCCACGGTACTTTAATTATCAACGAAAGTCTCGGGACGGAGCGGCTTCCTTAACCAGCACATAATACGTGGTCTCGCGCGCCCTACAGCCCTCGTCCAAGGCTAACAAGGATATTTGCATAATTATTATAATAATCCGCCGCGCGTTTAATGAGCGATCTATGGCGCCGCGGCAGGGGGGACGTCCCGCAACATCATGGGAAATCGCAGGACGCTCGAAGACGAACCCACTTCGCACTCCGGGCTACGATATTCAAGGCGTTTATCAAATTAGATAGTAAAAAGTTGCTCTGCGGCGAACAGCCATGGTAAATATCTTTAATGCAGTGTTCATAGCGATCGCCGCTCGGCAGAGTTAATAAGTAAACGGCGTTTTTTTTTCTTTTTTTTTTTTTTATGTTTTCCAGTAATTGTATCAAAAGTGCTAAATAGTTGAAGCACCATTTATACTATCCATTACTTTAGTAAATGTTTATTTTTACCAACGGTAGCCCAAATGATGGCATCAGATTGTTCCGAAAGTTCGTTTCGAAAGAAACTTTCGGCCCAATGCAAAAGTTAGAGCGGCCTGTGCCGCACGAGCCTCCCCTACATCGGTGCAACTTGAATTAAGAAAACGATCTCGGAGAGATATAGCGAGACGAAAGACACGAACGGGAGTATAAATTGTCTGCTGAAGTATTTTTTAGTGTCAGTCTTTGTTCGCGGGGAACAACTGATTCGTCACTCGGCGGACGCATTTGTCGAACACGGCGAGGTCCGGCTGCCGAGAAGCGGCGAGAAACAAGCAATTAAACGGGAGATGCGATCTCGGACTGGGAATAATTAACAATGAAACGAGCACGGCGCGGCGCGGATCGAAAGGCGCGAGCGACGGCTGATCGACCGCGAGCGGATTTCACAATACATACAGCTTGTCAACTAAAGCGAACGTATAGACGCGACCTCCGGATCGATCGCGGGCTCTGTTCCTTACGCAAGAGCGGATTGTTCGATACACACCGTGTACATAGAGATCCAGTCCGTCTGGCGTTTATTTAATCGGAGTGCGTTGACTTGGCCCTCGGGCTCGTGTCTCCACGCTCGAGCGAGCCTCCCCATTTGTTTGTGCCTTTCCGCCGCGCCGCGGTCGCGTGCTTGCAAATTTCCCCGCGCGAGCACACGCGCCGCTAAACCGCGGACTCTGCTTTTCGGTTTCACAGGCGCGGTCGTCCGCGAATTTTCTGCGGGGCGCGGGTCGCGGACGTTCGCGATTCCCACCGCGTCGAATAGAACGTCGAGCGGAAACCAGCGGACGCGGCAATTTTTCGAAATGGAAAACCCGAAGATATCGATCGTTCCGATGATTGATGATAGCTGCGATATCGCGCTGCCGCGATTTATTCGCTGCGCTGATCAGCAGTCTGTTTGCTCTCTTCCCTAATTTCAATCCCAAGCAAATTGGAAACCCCCGTAAACAGATTTTATCGGTCCCCGTGAACATAACTCCCGCAGTTGCTGTTACGATTCAT
The DNA here is from genome assembly GCF_050948215.1 of Halictus rubicundus. NCBI lineage: Eukaryota > Metazoa > Arthropoda > Insecta > Hymenoptera > Halictidae > Halictus > Halictus rubicundus. The sequence continues at coordinate 21,666,421 of NC_135152.1, forward strand.
ACACTTGTGTAATTAACCAAGAGGTATCCTCTCGAATTAAATCTACTGTAGGGATGTGAGTGTGACTGAGTCAGGATGTATGGTTGTAAATGCGACTATGTGTGGTGTGAGACGCTGAGCCGCGTCGATAGCGTTTTGCTTTTCGAAGGAACGTTTTTGTTCGTCGTAACGTTTTTGTTCTTCGTAACGTTTTTGTTCTTCGTAACGTTTTTGTCCTTCGTACCGGAGCAGGTTCAGTTGAGCGAGAGTCGCGAGCGAGTTAGTTGTCGAGACCGCGAATATCGAATTGTAGCTTGAGACGTCGAACTAAGATAAAGTATTTTAGTGAAATCGGTGTCAATCACTTCACCCAATACGTCACACCTGAGACGTAGGAGTTCAACATATTCCTACACTACTTTATGTCCAATTTCAAAAACGTTATTCTCATTTGGACGGTAATTGCCTCGAGCGAAGAAATGTTTTTCGTCGACATGTTTCTGCACGTAGAATCGCGTAGTGGGTCGCTTGTGCCACGATTTCGGAGCCACCGTGTATAGGTTCGGCCGTTCCGCGACGTCCAAGTAGATCGTATCTGAAAAAGACACATCGATGTACTTCGAAGTGGATTCGCGGCGCAACGAATGCACTTATCGCGTCGGTAATAAAACGGCCGTGTGTTTCGCAATCGGGTAGGTAACCCGTTCCATCCTGGAAATGAAACGAACTCGTATGCTAATCCGGCACGGTAGGATGTTTTCCACGGGCAAAAAGGGAACCGAGCGTGCCGGTCGCGACGAACACGTACCTTTTAAACGGATAATTAATTGTTAATAATAATGTGACCAGTCGCGCTGGATGCGGCGACCGTTAGACACGATAAAGAGGATAAATCAAACGGCGCATTCCGGCGCTGCGTCTCGCGGTTTCTCGAGGATTTTTCAGGCTTAGCCGTGAACTCGGTGTGCCTCTGGCACAGTCGAAACACGCGAACATTTTACGTAATGTATGACCCCGAGCTGGGATAACAGTCCTCCTTGGCTGTATAATTGAGCAACACTGTCGGCCTCGCGTGTCCCAAAACTCTTCGGGCTCTTTAGAAATTCAAGAAATCCAGGCTCCGCCCGGCCGGGCTCAATAACGCTGAATAAACGATACGCGCTTGATAATAAAGAGATAATGCGCGCGCATCGCTGGTTAACCGTGTCGAACAGATTCGAGTACCTTCTTCTCCGATCAAGTAAAACTTTTTCATTCTCGCAACGTTCTAACTGAACAACGTATCGTTGACCCTAGGTCCGAAGCGGTAAAAATGATGGGACCCTCAAACTCAAGTTAGAAACAGAAATTGCAAGAAAACTCTCATCGACTTCTGAACAAAATGGAAAGGGGGCCCACACGGCCGCTTAGTCCGCTTACCGTTGAACCCGTCACTGTTCCAACACCCACTCGAATCAGAAAGTGTAGCTCTAGAAATTCATTCGTGGCATTCGCAAGTAGCAAGTTTATTCTAATTGTAAAACCAAATCTTTTAACCGGCAAATTAAACATTCCGCTTAATAGAAAAATGGAGTCGATATTCGCCCGTCAGGTTTCACATCGCATCTCAAGGTTTTAATCAAATCAATTTTTACTTGATCCCTTATATATTCTGCTCGTATTATAAATAATATAGAAGTATCAGTATATTAAATTGACCATAAATATTACGCGTTGTGAAACATTGTGAATCTTGGCCGTACCATAATAGACTAAACATCGAGAGGGTTAATAAGAAAAATGGCGTGGTTGAGTCTCTCCCGAGTTTTCTCACGGTAAAATTTATTACCCGCGCGAATGCTGGAAATTAACGTTCTTCGCTAAATTGTATCCCCATACCTGAAACAGAATTTTTCAACAGCTTTGTTTTGTGAAAGTAGTAATATAAATTAATGACCTAGCTCGGCCTACGTTGCGTACGGGCCAATTAACGACCACTTTGTCATAGTAATGTGTCATTACGCCGGACACGTTATTTGTGTAACTGTAAAATCATCGGTGCATCCTCGGTATCACGGATGCCTCAACCTCCGTGAGTTCCAATCAATATTCATGCGCGTACCGCAGCATCTTCGAGACGTTTAATATGTTTTTCAGTGAACCTCACCAACCGACCGTGTACAATACTCGTGCCATTTGAAACGAGCACGTTTCAGATACAATGTAATTAGGGGAAAGATGCCAAATCTGAGAAGATATTTCACAACCATAACTTGGAATTCATCCGGTAAATGTTACCACAATCTTATCCAAGAGTTCATTTGTTACGGCAAGTATGCTGCAACCGTCCATAAAATTTTTTGCTGGCGTTCTTTGCGTAAATTTACATAAGCATTGTAAAGGCATATCGCACCTCGATGCAGTGGGAGAGGACGTCAGATGTTATATAAGAAGAATTCTCAGTTTTCGGGTTAACATTTGATTTTTCTTCATTTGACATTTTGTGCATTTTATAATTTCGATAGGAAATTATAAAGTATGTTTTGTTCGATGGAAAGATTTTGCATTCTTATTTCGAAAAGAAACCTTAGGCCTCTGAAAGTGTCTTAACCGGAATAGAATCACTCGGTTAAATTCACTTTTATCCAATAGAGCATCTGGTACAACCCAATCGAAATATTCTAGTCGAAAAGATAATTGGTATCCGACGACGCTTGTCCGTTACAACAGCCACGGTGCCTGCAACAGAGAAAACAAATATCGAAAATTTGCCGCAAAATTCAAGTTAAAGCGATGCTATTGAAGTTCCGAGCGGTAGTGTGTTTCGCTTAATATCGACGAGAGAGGTATCATCTGTCACGCTTTCGGCAATTTTCGGGGACAGCGGTATGAATGGGCAAAAAAATGTAGGAGATCGCCCGGTGAGAAAGTCAGACGACCAGAAGAAGACGCGAAGAGGAACCGTGCAAGTTCTGCCCAGCCCGAAACCAGACCGGCTGAATCACGGCGGTCCATTTATGGTCGAGGCGTGGATTGCCGAACGAAATTAATATTGGCCGGCATTCGGCGTCGCAACAATTTCGCCCGTGGGGGAAAAAAACTCGATTTCCAACGTACTCGGCAATTATCCATTAAACCGATCCAGAAAACCAGAATTAGGTCTCTCTCCCGAGCTCTAATTGCGACGAGCCCTTGTTACCGTTAACATACTATTTTCTAAATGCTTTATTTATACGAGGACACGAAGCTATACGTTGAAAGTGAAAAATAGGCTGACCACTCCATTCTTACGCAATTTACTTTCAGGGAGGCCGACTACCGAGTAGGGGCTAAAATTAGGTACGTTTACCCTATATCGAATCATATGATAGAATCTGCCTAACGAAAAGTAATCAAATCTTTTAACCGGTCACAGATGGTCCAATCAAGTTTTGTTGGTGGAAAAAGCATTTTGATCGAGGAGGAGTATATTGTTTAAAGATTTGAAGCGATACACACGAGACGACTAAACACCGATGCCAGGGAACAGCAACGTTCCCAAAAATGGCCGGCGACCGTTAAGGTCTGCGACCTCGGCGACGAATCTTCGGGACAAATCGTGAATATCTGTGCGAGGCTCCCATCGAAATTTAGGCTCTTACATATCATTTTTCAATGATTTTACCATGAAATCTGAAATCCCTGTGATTTCCTGACAAAATCGCAGTGAAAACTATGCACAGCTTATTTACAAATCGAAAAATAATTTAATCTAATTCTAATTATATAAATTTATGTATACGTGAACATAAATATTAAGAGTAATATAGCATTTATCACAACAATTTGATGCCCATGAATGTTTACATAAAGGATAACAAATACGGTTACATCGTTTGCGTTTATTTCAGTTTTCCAAGTGGAATCGGTGAGTAGCAGACAGACGAGTATGTAGCCCCAACATACATACATGCTTTGAATTCTTGAACATAATGTTTCAATTGCGACGATCTCGCGTATACAGACGCTTTATCGAACATCCTCAAATTGTTTCTTCGCACATTGCCGTCGTTTTTGACGCGATATCGCCAGGTCAACGAGTCGCCTCTAAGAACGTACCAATAGAAAAGCCATAAGCTTCGTTTCGACCAATTACCCGTCTACGAGTTTACGGCTGCCAAACCGGCGAGATCGATCTCATCGAGCGCACGGTCTTTAATCGGTGTGTTTCTCTTAATCGCGTTCCCGGCTGCAAAAACTAGCGTCACGAGCACGCGGCGCTCGAGTTTCGACGCGTAATTCGTTTCAAGCGAGTTGACACCTCGTAACGTGGCGTATCGGCTACGTTGTTGCGAGCTATCGATACACCAGGAACTCACCAGCGGACGTTGAAGCATGACAGAAGTAATTGAACGCGACGTAGAAGATTTATGGGTTGCGAGATCGCCAAGAAATTCGCTAATAATCGTCCACCAAGAATGGAGTCGTTTGCGTAAATATCGGCGGCATTGCTGCCGCGAGGTCGACCAATTAGCCGGCAACGATACAGCCACCAGTACCTTTTGGTTCTTCTCCTCCTTCTTCTTCTTCTTCTTCCTCTTCTTCTTTTCTTGCGTCGTTTCGTCACACTTGACCGTCCACCGCACCGTCGATAACGGCCGCTAATTGGCGTTAATAGTAATTCGAGCCAAAAATAAGAACCAGTTCCGAGCTGATGCTCCGTTAGTCGGTCTTCGTACGATTTTTAACCGGGTTGCGAAATTGCGAAGCCAACGTCTCCGCGACACGTTTATGAAGCCCTGTCTTCAACAAGTTCCCTTTTGAGCATTTGTCCCACAAAAGAAGGACGGCATTTGCAGTCCTTCGTTGGGTTCGCCTTGCGATGACATTTTTTTCCTACACGCACCTAATTCTTATATCAATGTTCATCCGACCCTCGTTTCAATTTTACACACTTTTCGCGTAAAGGATCATGTTATTCTGCCGTTTGTAGAATCATTGAGTTGCTGTTAGGTCTTTCATACACCATTCTACTCGACAGTCGTTCAATTATTTTATTTTAAAGAAAAAAAGAAAAAAAAAAGAACACGGCACCTCTCGTTGAATCAGCCTTTATAAATATCGTGTAAGCAAATTGATAGGCGTACAGGTTTTTATTCCTTTTCTATCATTCGAGAGGTGTCATCCTGACTCGACCCGAGGACAATCGACGCTGTCGACGGGCATTATCTCGAGGTCGAAGGTTGAAGACGTTCCCGATGCGGCTATCGGCTTGGCTATCGGGCTGAACTTTCTTGTTCGAGGTGTACACCCAGCTCGCAGAGGGATCGACCCTGTCGGCGTATAATGCTCCGACCTAAATCCTATTGTCAACGGTGTGTTCGAGCACCGCTCCACTCTTCGGGTGGAACGAGTTAAAAGATAGCAACAGAGACTATAACACGGCGCGGCGACCTAGGTACAACGAACGCAGAAGAAAACACTTGTTCCCCATTGTTTGCCGATGGCACCTCGCTGAGGTAGGATCTGAGGCCGTGGTTCGAGACTATGAACCGCGGCTGCCTCGATACGCGGCACCACGTAGAGAAACCGCGAAGGTCGCTCTTAAAGCGAGCCGCGACTTGTATCGCGTCGTGACGCGTGTCGCCGGACGTCTGAATGCCATGGGACGCGATTATGCTCTCGGCCGTTTTGTCATCCGCGAAAATAGACGACGAGGGAAAAAGCCGGCGCGGCTCCCGCCACTTCGATGCTCGAAAACAACGGCCCTGTTATTCCCCGTCTTTCTTCGGGCCGCCATTGTCGATCGTTTCGACGGCTGCGGTGAAAAATGGGGAGTCTTTGACGGGAAGGCCGCGTTTTTGAAGAGACGACGATATTTTTCTATACGTCGTCGAGGCCACGGCTGTCGTGACACAGTTCTTTCATCGTTTTTACGTCTCCATTCGCACGCGTCCTTTGTCAGAATTTATTTGACACCTTGCAGCCTTGCCAGTCCCCGTTTCTTGCTATGGAGGATCGTTGCACGACCTGTTAAGGAGTTACGTACTTTTGATATTTTTCAACAAGTGTAAGCTGTTCAAACATTGATTTTAGCGTAAGCGTTTTCAACAAGATCTGGTTTCTTTGGAAATCGCACATCTTCACACACGCATAACTTTTGAGCTCGTGATCTCCTAGGATTGGAACTTGGATTTTCGGCATGTTCTCGCCAAAATCTACAGGATTGCATAAAATACAGTTGAAAATTTCTGGTTTCCCGAGGTAAAGCTAAGCCGTTCAGTGTAAAATTATAAAAATTCGTATTAGATGTAATCTCACGGAAATATATCTGACACCGCAAACGGTATATTGCAGAAATGTCTTTGGGAAAATGACTGCGACGTTCTTCTAGTCGAAGCTACATACATACTCCGTTCAATTTTTTAACAAATACATACTACTTAAATATCGCATAATAAAATGTACATATCGACTTCTTAAAAAAACATAATTTTATATATTAAAAAATTGTTGGATTTCTCTTATTTTCCAACCGTTCAAGGGTACGTAACCCCTTAACCTGGTGATGATTCTTTAAATTATAAATTGGTGTTTTTATTGAGGAACATCTACTGTTACTTCCAAGATCAAGTGTATACATTTTTTAACGATTTACCTCGCGGCTGAATGTTACGTTGCGAAATTTTTCGAGACGGTAAGTAATAAAAATTGGATGTTGTCATTGTAGTACTTGTTTCTGGGCATAGGTATTTTAGCACATTTGAGACCGGCGAGAATGTTTATATGGTAGCATAAGATATTACAAGCCACGCGGTGGAAAGTGAAGTTAATTGAAATAAGGTTCGCGAAGGTGTACCAGCAACGCGAGCCGTAAAAATAACAGAAAAAGTATTCGCTGCGTTTCTATCCAGCTGGAATCGTGACGCAGTTATGATACTGGTCAACTTCGTAATATCGCGTACGAACGTTTCTGCAACCATGTAACAGATGACCGACCCGATTCGAATCGACACTTTCGTGCCCGCGTACGAAAGCGATCGTTGTACAGCAACATTATCCGTCGCGTTCCAAAAGCCGAGGAATTTTCGTCGCGTGCTCGCATTGCCCCGGCTATATATCATTATTTGTCGCGTGATTATGGTTGTTCGACGTGTCGGCTCTTTGGCTTGGGACGACAGGTCGAGTTGCATAACAGGCTTTTCTACCGGAGAAAAACGCTCGGAGGAAGTATTTGAATTGACGAGTGCTCTACAGTAGAACCCCGCTCGTTGCACGCTCGCAGCAGCTTCGATAACCTCGTTTAATGCACGAAATTCTCGTGCGTTGCATACTAGCGATTCCCACCCAGTGTTACTAGATCGAGGGATAAGCAATGCTATAGTCCGAACTTGAGTTGCCCGCTGACCGCGATTGCCATATTCTACCCTACCACGAGTATTGGTACGGCGGGGGGTATGCGAATAGTACCAGCTTTCTTGATCGAACAGTTTTCGAAATGCTAATTGGGCACTGGTTAATGCTCGCGGATTAAGGTTGCATCACAGTTGAACATTTTTCGGGTTCAATGGACACGTACTGTTTCCATTCGCGGCCTCGTGTACTTTATCTGACTTTCATCTTTTGCTAAATGCTAGTAGAATGATGCATTAGATTTTCGATGTAACTTGAAAGGTGAAAGACCGGGAAGGCAAATGCAGTTGTGGCCACGGCGGCGAACCATTCGTTTCGTCAGCTTAATAACTATGATTTTATTCCTGCTTGCTTGCGCGAGGAAGCCCGTCGAATCTCGAAACCGCGTTTAAACACCATTTTCGCTGAAAACTTTTCTCTCGAATAAAAACAACCGCATTTTCAATCCCCTAACCCGAGAAGATGCTTGACACCGCGCTGCGGTGGACACCGTTCAGTTCTCAAAAAACAAGAAGCGAGGTTGCACGATACCGCGTCGTTACCATCGGAAATAATTCTACTTAATGATAGCTCTAAGCATATTCGCTGTTTGTCCAGAGCATACAGAAGACACACGTCGTCGTGTCAAGAACACTGCATTCCTCTCGCGCGGCAAAAACATTTATGGTTCCGGTTTTAAAAAAAGGCATCGATGTCCTTGAGCAACCTTCTTCCAGGCTTTCGAGCATACATAGATAGGATTCGCCGTGATAATGCACACGAAACATCGCGCGAAACTGGAATGACTGGTCGAAACCGTTACGAGCAACTAAAAATGTGATAAGTTTTCCATTGAGAAAGCGAGTGATTCTCATTGTGATACGTCCGTTCGTTATTTATTTTGTTTGCGTATTACTGATATTTATATGATACAAAAGGAGGTCTTCGTATCAACATACGACAACAATATAAACTTTCCTTTTACCAGACGGAATATTTTAGTCGACAAAGTCAATATTTCTGGTTTTCATAAGATGATCAGGAGAAAATTAGAATTTGCATAAACATTCACAATCTGGCAAGGAACTTGATAAAGGAGTAGGACAAAGGCATATTCCTTGATAAAACTCTGACCCAATTTCAACCCTCATGCGAATTATCCCCACTACAGCGAGGCATGTATACCCTCTGAGGGGTCCTGAAGCTCGAGAGACTTCGGACGCCGAGGAGTGTAAACATAACACGGCTCGGGTATGTCTCCTGGGCGAGGGCAAGACCCGTGTTGTTGACATACGTATATCGAGAATTCACTGTACCTAGTTTCAATTTGTCTGTAAGATTTGCGGGAAATACTGCATATCGAAACGTCTGTGAACACGTTGAAAAATTTTCCCCACGATTGAATCCACCACAATATTGAAAAATGGAAGCATCCCCTTTACAATGACCCTCTAAAACTTGATGTACGATTTCTTTTTTTTTTTTTTTTGTCGTCGATTTATCGAGCCCTGCAATTCTAAGCAATAGTGCGAAATACTAATGCACGTACTGCATAGTTTTTCTGGAAGTAATTCCTAAAAATTACTAAAGAAATAGCATTAAAAACTAGAACACCGCCTCGATGAGTTGCAGAACGAGTTACATCTCGTCTTTTTGCGAAGGAGCGACGAAAGGGGATGCGGAACGGAGAAGACTGAAGAGACACGGCACAAATACCTTGCCCAAGTCGCGAGCAAATCTCGCTGTCGTCGGATTAAAGGTTCGTTCGTCCTTTTTCCGCTTGGGAACGCTCGCGAGGATTCCGATACACAGATGGGTATGCGCGGCGGCCTTATTCGGCTTATTTGGCGTGGACAGACGCAGGTGCCATGCCGCAGGAAATCGACGGGAAAGGGGTCGACCGGAAAGAGAAACTGTGAGCTAATCGCATCGAGAAAAGGGGGACTGGTCGTGGAGCCGCGCGTACGGTCATTAGCAGTCATAGTTGTTCGAACGGTTCTTTTAAAATGCCTCTTTCCGAGGCCACTCGTCGATACGAACTGTCTCTGGCTTCCGGGTGCGCGCACGGTGCATCTCTTCAAATGATAATGCATTGCCCATGAAATGCGCATGTTTCTGCAAATTTACATTTTTACGAATTAACATACGGACGCAAGAGCACTCGCCGATTCGTTCTTTGCTGTTCTTCTGTCGTACCTTGTGCTCTTTGATCAGTTGTGTTTCAGTTACTTGGACAAAGACGTGCATATTTAATCAAATATGCACAAGGCTGAAAGGCTCATGGTCCATACGGGGGTCGTGATTTTGAAATAAATGCACAATTTAGAACGACGATTAACAACAATACATAATTCTTCGAAAGAAACGTTTTCGTTTCTTCGCGCCTAGTCCAACCAGGAAGCCATTTTGGAACGAATTCGTTAGAGCTGTTAGAAACTTTATACGTTAATCATGTTTTACACATTGACAGGTGTACAGTTAAATGTACAGAGCAGCATCGATCAAGTCATATCCACGCTAGCCGACATTTCAATCGTGACCAGTCCGCGCATGTAAGATGTGTAGATAATTTTCGAAACACTTTCTGGCGAATGCAATACGCGGTCGACACGTGGTTCATGGAAGAAATTTCAATTGCGAAAATTCTGGTTCTGGAACCCCTCGAGCGACTTTGCTCGTAATCTTTCGTGAACAGGAACGCTTGGTAAAAGATTCCCGCACCATCCATACTCCGAAAGTATTCGATGCGATTGCAGATACTCGCAATCAACATTCCCGGATGGTTATTTGGAGATCTATAATTAAGAGAAATTTTTGCATAATAAAAAGAGCAGCGTCGCGCAAGGTACGCTTAATTCGATCCTCGTGGCGAGAGGATACCGAATTCTTCACTCTCTTATTTAGGGCCTCCAGGTACTGTTAAGCGCGCACAAGGTTTATCCTCGTGCGCCAGCCCGGTGGTTCATTTAAAATAAATACTTTATCTTGAATATCGAGCCGAACAACTTGTCACGCTCCGTAATAATACGAACAGGAGTTAATTATGCTCGACTCTTGCAATTCTGTTGGCGAATACAGAAACAGGACCCACAAAACTGTAAATACATTACAGGTAGCAGTGACTATAACGAGAAACGTACACTGCCGCCCAAAAGTACGTACGTGTGCACTTGTTTAATTGCGATTACCTAAAAACAGATTTTATACTGTTTCTTTCGATTCTTTAGAAAATTTCAGCCATTTTTATTGCGACACATGTATATCCAAAAAAGAAATCGATTTTCTCCACGAACATGTTTCACAGTCGAAATAGTTGTCAGTTGACAAATATCGAACCGGAAATTTTGAATTTAAAAATTTTTCGATGTAGGAAAGAAGTTAGACAAGCGCCTAGGTCGAACCTAATTTACTAATCGTGATTAATCAGTACTACTCATAATACACAAGTCTGAGAGTTTGTGACCAGATGAGTTTGCGAAGATATAAGATTTAAAGGGAATATTACAGTGAAACAAAATAGACCATTCATAGTTCTTCCTTAATGTTGATAAATATCTTTGTAATCGAATATGCTGTAATCACCTCTATCTTCTAGTTGGATAATTAACGTCATTAGCGATGTAAAATGAAAAATCGCTGGCACGATATATAGAAAATGAAAGTATCGGTAACACGTACAAAAGAAAACCTGGGGATTTACGGCCACTTAAGAAAGCACACACGTTTCTCCGGAATCTCGCGACAAGATCCGCAACGGAACGGAAGATCCTTTTCTCTAAATCACGCTTTCTTTTCGAAACGGAACGAGCAGTCGCGCCGGAGAACCTCCAGAGACAAACCGGAGCAGGAAATCACTGTCTTCTTCTGATCAAAGCCGCGTACTTGAGTAGCATTTCCGGTGTGGCGAACGCTTCGTTAGGATCGATCGCTTTTCTTTTTACTTTCGTGCTTCCAGTTTCTTTGCTGAAACCCGCGATTTTTATCCTTGGCCCTGAGATGACGCCGTCGCGCCGCGGCGATGTCACTTTCTCGGAATATCTAATGTTTCGGGATCACCGATTTCTAAGCCTGTATAAATAATAAAAAGAATGTACTTTCTATTTATTTTATTATTCCATAAAAACGTCTCGCGCGCTCCTACCGATCCACGTACCGATACGCAGATATCGCTATGCAATGGACACATTCCAGATTTCTGTGGAAACGTGCTATAACACGAATCCTGTCCATTCTACTACTTCCTTCCGTTCTGTTGAATGGATTTATTGATTTTTTCTTTTTGCCAAAAAAATCTAATTCGATCTCTTCCCTCTGCGTCGGTATTAGAAAATTGTTTATGCACCAGGCAACTGGCTATTGGTAATTTATTGTATTCTTTTTAAACCCATTTTGAATTGCAATCGTTAATGTGAAACGAAGAATTCTATTTGCTGTACACTAAAAGCAGCATATAAAAGCAAGTGAACTCCACGCTATTTATTATGACTTTCCGGTGTCTAAAGAGTAGATTGCATATTTTACGAATGCAGAGCTCGCGCAGGCTTGAAAGAACGACAAAACCCCAGATTCAATCGAATTCAATAGCTCTCGGTGACTTTTTGCACATAAAACTATTATTACAGGAAACCGTCAGTTAGCTTCGCTCTGCTGAAGTTTGTCCGTCAGAACGGGGATTTGCATAGGCGTCAGCGGCTCGAACACGAAATGTCATAATTCGACGTCAGAGGCAGTCCAGGTGTTGCCGGCAAAAAGACGTAACTGTCCATCAACCGCGGCCGCGGATCTGCTAATAAACTCACTTTCGAGACAAGCTCGTGTACAGTCCGTGCTGTCCTTCAATTTCCCTGGCTAATCAACTCGCGTGATCACCGAACGTAGAAAAGGACAGCGAAGCTCGAGTGGCCTCGTTCGTGGCCCCTCACGGGCTATACCCCGCGGCGCGGAGGTGGGGATAGTTCTGGGACTTTTATCGGATATTTGGGACATACATATATCGCGAGTAAAGACTGTATATCGAACGTCCTGTCGTCTTGCTCGGCACCGTAAATCCTTCGGAAGCTCGGCCGCGGTTCTTCTGTCTGTCAGATCGGTAGGCAGGAAAGCTCGCGGCCTCTTCTGCTGCTACATATTGCACGTTCATCGGCCGCTTTCTAAACTGCACCGCGCGGATCAAGCGGCGCTAATGAAGCTATCTCTCCGCGCGGAGGCAACGAGCAACGTTCCTGTAAAAGTTAGTTAAACTCGCTCTTACGTGCTAGCGAGCCCCATGGTAATTAAGAGACCAGGTCACCTACATCGACAGAGGGACGCCCCCGTCGAGAGGAAATGTCGGGCAACCAGACGTTTGTCTTAAGATTAGATGAATTTCGTTTAGTCGACTCCTTGTCATTTTTCAGAGAAACCGTTTCCTTGATGCATCTGGTTCTTTGTTACGTTGTTTCGTGCCAGGAAGAAAGACTGGAAGCTCTTCCTGCGCATCGATAACCCGTACCCTGGGTTTATCCCGAAAACTTGCACACCGTGCGGTAACCCGGTTTCCCCATGATGACCGATTTGTGGATGGGCTTGGAGGAAGCAGGAAAATAAAATACTGACACTGTTTTCTCGATGTATGTATTATGTTTACACTCCTCGGCGTCCGAAGACTCTCGAGCTGCGCGGCCCCTCACCGGGTATACCCCGCGGTAGCGGGGATAGTTTTGCGACTTTTATCAGCCAGGTATTTCCGACGTATATCGAGAAAAGACTGTATTGGTTTCAAGGAATCAGGAAAATAATTGTACAACTAATTCGTCAAAAATCACGTATCTTGGGAGGAGATTGGTCTCGGTTTATTTTAACTCACAGTATCAAAATCAATCACTCGGTTTCTGACGACTGAATGAAATGTGCAGCTGCTGCATTGGAAACAATAGAGAGACATTAACGTGTCAACAAGAAGTACCTTGAAAAATATGTTTGAAAAATTTGAAAAAGAAAGCAGTGAACTATCTGAAAACATCGTCAATCGTATAGTTTGTTAGAATGTTCCGCTGTCCGAGGGTTAATAGATTATTACAAGGTAAAGGTAAGCAGTCGCTCCATCATTCAAGTCCCGCATGAAAGTGTCAACAGCATTCGCTTCCCGCTTTCCGCTTTCCGCTTTCCGCGGCTCTGTGTCATTTTTCGCGACGCGACGAGACGCGACGAACCCCGAGCGTTTTCGAATTGCTATTCGAAATTCTGTTGAAGCTCGAGGCGCGTGACAACCGATCCCGTAAAAGTTCCTGGATCGCTCCCTGGCTCGCAGCGCGAACACCGGGACTTTCTAATTTGGATTTCATCGCTAGCCGAGCCGAGGCCGCGTGTCCTCCCGCCGTTTCCCACGTTGAAATCTCTCTGCGCTTCCTTGTATGAAGTCCGATCACCAGAACGCCGATGTTTATGCAAATCTACGGATATGTATTTATGGAGTAGTTCATGGGAAAGGAGTCGAGCGGACGCGCACCAGACGCGCGATTCGCTAATTAATCGCAATTTTCCGCGATCCAAACTACCACGGAGAAATTTAGGAAGTAATTCTGCTTTTGAACTTTCAAAAAATCCATTTTTCTTCGTAGAAAACTGAAATCGTCTGAAGCATTTTATTGAAAAAGTTATTCCGGCTTAACCTTTTAATTGCGTGACTTTTCAATTATGAACACTTACGGAGAAAAACATCTTTTGATCTAATGGTTTTTCGATATGAGAAAGTTTATCATTTTTTATGCAGAATAATGAACTACGTCGATCGGTGTGTTGAAAAATGCATGGTTCCACTAAAAAAACTGAAAGTGACCTTCGTATGCACTCTACTCCTACATCTAGAAAAGAATCTTTAACGTAGAATTGTGTTCCTCTCGAAACCACATAACCTTTGTTTGAAACATTGTTCGATATCATCGATAACTTCAGAGATATGTAATCGAGTGGTTCGCTTCAAATGGAACATCCTGTATAAAGTTCAGTATTCTATTACTTTCGATTTATGGAGTTAATCGATTTGGCAAATGAGCAACACGTTTACCATTTATCATTTTGTTTCTTATGTAAAATACAGATCATAAAACAAACATCGCGGAAACATTAGCGAACACGATCGAATTTGATAGGCATTCTTTTTGCATTTGAATTAAGGAAAAACGCTGTTCTACCCGCGAAAGAGATAAACATCTGCATGTTCGAAGTATGAATAATTTTCCAGCAAATGAACGATAAATTTATTGTAAAAATGCACTGAACTAATTTCCACGTCCAACACAAAAGGAAGAGATACGGTGGGAATGAGCCAAGTGTTTGAGGGGTCAACGAAATTACCGTAACTGATAACCTGTCAGATGTCGGATCTGAACTATCGTAATTAGATCATAGGTGTTTGGATACGCGTAACTTGATGAAGTAATAAACGTTCGCCAATCATTTTCGTGTAACCGTGGTCTTAATGAAAACGAACGACTTGTCGCAACCGTAATTACAAATTGAGCGTGCGTGGGGTCAGAGTCGACGCCATAAAAGGAGACCAACGTTAATATTCGACAGAATGAACTCCCCGAATTGCTCAATTCCGAACAACCGGACCGTGCAAACGAAAACACTTGTCGTTTCATTACGCGATAAGATACCCGTTAACAAAATGCGACCGGTGTTTTCCAGTTTCCGGCAGTCCCGAAAGACACGCTATCGGCTATCAGTCCGGGTCCTGAATAAAAATTACGAACCGTTGCCGGCCCGGTTTCGCGGGTATGGTAGATTCTCGGCGAGAGACGAGGGAGGAGAATTCTGAAAAGACGGTTGCGAAAGCGGCGCTCGTTCTCGTAAAAGTGAGAGTCTCGGGATGGTCGTTAGTGATATAATCCGTAGTCATCGACGGCTCGTTGTCACAGGAACACGAATATCATGGAAAAATGCCAGCCGGACAACTGGCGTTACGTGTTTCCCGGCTGGAAAGCGCGAGTTACGTTTTAATTGCATACGAGAGCGTGGCTGGTAATAGCTGGGACACGGCGGATGTACAGGGTGTGCAATAAACGTGGACATAAATTTAATAGACGTTGAAATATGCTACCATGAAAGGGATTATATAAATAGACGTTCCTTCGCGTGTTAATCTCCCGCGCCAAAGTTTACCGCGAGAAACAAAAACGAAGCGCTACAACGTTTCAGCCAACTAACATGTCTCGCTCCTGGAACACCTGTCACAACCGGACAGCGGATCTTTATGCAAAATAAAAATGAATCCTACCCGAATTCCAACAAACTCGAGTAAAATAGAAATTTCTTTTCTTTCTGAACATGTTCAATAGATTCATGATAATATAACAGTATTTTGTTAATTTTTCGAATGTTTTTGAAATTACTGATTTTGGTGATAACTGCATACAATCTGCTGTCTAGTCATAACATACCCGCCGATCCATCGAATCGTTTAGAATCCAGTTTCATCCAGTTATTTGAAGACGGATGTCCAAAGTATTTCGAGACTCGTATACGTATGCGTCATCCGGTGCGAATATGTTAAAACAAGGGCATGCAAGTTATTTTTAAGAAACACCCAGTGCACGTTATCCGCAAATGTCATCGCACTCTGGTACATACCAGAAATGCCTTCAGACTGACGCGTGACGACAACGACTTTCCGCATTTGCTCCGAATTGTCAAAAGGATCGCGAGAGTCCGCGCCGTCAAAAATCGGCACAGCGATCAGGGGTTAATTAGAAAGTCCGATTGCATCGGCACGGGTCTGGAAGATAGCCTGGAACTGTACAATTAGAAGGAAATAAATTTCGAGTCTCTCCGGGTTTCACCTCGCCAAGTTTTAATACTTTCTCTGGAAACTGATGCGAATGATTGACGGCAGACGATTGAAAAGTGTGCAACGTTGAAAAATCGCAAGCGCCGCGCCGCGCCGCGCCGCACCGGGTAGAACGTTCCGCGAACATTTCGACAATCCCGTGGACAATTCCGGTGGCAATTCCTCGATCAGTCGATCTCCTGGTCCCGTCCTCTCGTATAGCGGAAAGACGGGCGTTACGATCGAACCGATACAAAACGATCGGCGTCATTTATAAACGTCCTCTCGTCGGACAGAAACGTTCCCGCGAGCTTTTTTAGGAATCCTATTCATTCAAACTCTATTCCTGTCGCGGGATTCGCTTCCTGTATTCTTTTTCTTCGTCTCCGTTTCGCTTCTTATGCCGTACACAACGATCCCGATTCGCCGATACAAAACGCGACACAGTCGGATCACGTCTAACAATCGGAATCCCGCTGGCAAATAGATGAGCTCGCTGAAACCGAAGGAATTTCAAATCTTCACGGCCCCGGGCGTCCTGGTAGACAAAGCGCTCCGGGGTCGTGACAGTGGGTCATGTGTATAAAAATAAATGAATGCTTCTTCGTATCAAGTATAAGTAAACGTAAACACTAGAATTCTTATGCATACTCTTTTAGTGGTACCAGGTACTAAATATTGGAAAATCTTCAGTAAATACTCACGGATAGATACACATGCCTTCCTTTTTCACTTCCTCTTTAGTTTGTCTCTCTCTCTCTCTCTCTCTCTCTCTCTCTCTCTCTCTCTCTCTCTCTCTCTCCCTCTCGATCTACTTACTCTTTCTTCCGACATCGCTATCCTTTTGCACACTTTCCTTCATTCTTTACGCATACCCAACCAAGGGTTTGCTTCGAAAACCAATAGTAAAAGGTTTAACTCGGTTTTAGCCACACGGCCCAGTGGTGCGGCAAGAACCGACGAAAAATAGAGTGAATTCTCGATATATGTGAACAACACGGGTCTTGCCAGCGTCGTGTATCGTCCAGGAGTTTACACTCCTCGGCGTCCGAGGCCTCTCGAGCTTCGAGGCCCCTCACGGGGTATAACCCGCAGTAGTGGGGATAATTCCGCGACGTTTATCATCCAGGCCTCGGCGACATATATAGAGAAACCACTGTATAGAGCGCTTCTTGCGGCAGACGTTTAGCAAGGACGCGAGCAAACACATGCAGCGATGAAGCCGTCGCGTCGGTAAATTAAACTGCCTCGCTCGCGTTTACGCCTTCCACGACGTGATCGCTCTTTCTTAGAGGTGTCGGAGCGGCTGCGACCGCCGCGAGCTAGTCCTTTTTCCCTCAATAATAATAGTGTACGTTCACTTGCTCGGATCAATCGGTGTCCAGCCTGGATTTGCTTGTCTATCACGTTCACGGCGACTCAGACGGAAATTGTTTTGCGCCGCCGACCACCATTCGTATGCGCCGCGATTTCATTGACGCGCTTGCCAACCTCTGTCACGCTGTAAAACCGATCGAGCAAGTTGTATTTAATCTGCAATTAGCGGCCAGGTAAATAGAAAATTATTCACGCGCATCAACGATCTGATCTCATTCAACGTTCTCTTCGTTTTGTAACTTTAGCTTACGCTTTATGGGAAATAAATTAATAATTGAAGACACGCGGTCATTTCTATATACATATGTTCTTTAATAGCTGTACATTAACGAGAACAAAATAGAATTTTATTTCGGTTTAAAGGAAATTACTAACATACATGTTTACCATATCAGACTCTGTTCAGAATCTCGATCGCTAGACCGACTCGATGTTATAGTGCAAGGGATAATAGCACGTGCCCACGGCACAGCCCGATAAAATTCACCGTCGTTTCGGGTGTACGCAATCCAAAAATCCCTAGCTCGGGGTGAATCAGCTGATGCCCGTTACGCGATCGTTTCCAAAGGATCGTATTTACGATACACCCGAGGTACCGCTAGTTTTCAGGAACATCTCGAGGGAAATCTCACGGAGCCGTTGGGGATACATGGACGCGTTACCTGTTCGCCGCGCAACGCGCAATCCACGCACACGCGTCTTTGTAATTGTACGGAAGGTGAGGAAAAGAAAAGATTAAAAAGAAAAAAAACGTTCCGGCAGCAACCGTGCGACATTCTAAGCGAGCCTAAGCTAGGGACGAGCCTCGCTAACGATACCGACCTATCGACGAAGGTGGATGGTTCGACCTTTCGTCCAGGTGACAGCGCAAGGCCCCGGGGCACGGCCCGTTTAATCGTGAAAATAATAAACGAGGGGAAAGTCCGGGCGAGTTATCCCTCTGCACGATTATGTCCCGGCTCTGTGCCTTCTGACTCCCACGTTATATGGCGGCGAGGATTCGCTTCGGCTGTAATTTACGGCCGTTTGACATTATCCCGTGGCCCTTGCAGGCGTGACCCCTGTGTTCACCGGCGGCTACGCTGTCACCGTGCCAACGACGTCCGTTAGATCGGCCTAGGGACCCTAGACTGGGTGGGAACGACACTCCAGGCTCGAGCTTCCAGTCGGCTTCGAAAGAATACAGAATGCTTCTAAAGAATGCTTCTGACAGCGAAGAGCTCTACACTCCCGGTCTAAAAGATAGCACGCGTGTGCTACCTTCAATTTCGCGGTGACAATGTACAATTCCGTGTTTAGGAAAAATAAGACCCTGTCGATGCTAGCGTTTAAAACTTGTCAAAATCACGAAAAAACAAACACGAAATATGTAATCACACGAACGAATAATTTGCACCGACAGAGTCTTAATCGAACCGTTTCGCCAAGGGTAAATTGCTACAAATTATTTCCGAAAATTAAACAACATCAGGATTGCATGTAATCTCTTTGCGGCAACAATAGATTCCGGCAGCATAGTTGGAATGTAGATTAAAGCTTTCTGGTTACCACAGCATGCCCCATAGCCCGGAGAACGTGTACGAACCGCAACGTCAAATATTTACCTTGTCACGGCAATTTGTGTCCCCTGCAATTACGAATGCTTGCTGATTCGACTGGTGTCGCTCGGCGCGGCGCGGCGCGGCGCGGCGCGACGGTGTGTTCGCTAGGCGTGAAGGTGAAAAAATCATGGTTGAAACAAAGGGAGGCGCACCGAGGAGCCTCGGCACGGTTAGCAGTTTCACCGGAGCTACCAGCGAAACTGGAGATCCGCCTGTTGGAAACGGGGCCCGGCACGTATGCCATTTCGTATCTGGATGCACGATCTGCGTACCTCGTAGCGCCGACGTGGCGATGAAGTTACACGTGGGATACAGGCCTACGAGGAGGCACGTACTTGTCCCGGAGAATATGTGCTAGAGCATAATCGCGAAACGACATTACCCGACGGTTGCATTCCACGGAGGGCGACGGGCCCAATTCTTGGTACAGCGCCGCCGGTACCTGAAATGCATTCCACCGAGGACGTCGGGTTCCAGCCGCGTGTACGTCAGCGACACTACCGGACGAGAAAAAAAGACCGATATGGGAAGGGCGTGTGCGCCTACAGGATCAAGGAACGCGGCTAACAGAGACCGAGAGCCAACGCTCTGCTGCTGCCTCCAGAAGAAACTCTTTCATCCCGGGATTCGAAACTTTCGACGTTCGTCTCTACACACGACGTCGCCGAGACACTTTGAATATTTTCTTTTCGATTCGATTCGCTCTACTCAATTTTTTAGTCGCCAGGGATAAGATTCAATAATGGCCCCGCGATCGGACATCGTACTTCGACGCGTTCTAATTCATCCGCGTTTCGAATCATTTCTACAGGTTGTTTCGTAAATGGTGGGCAAAACTTTAGGAATAGATTCCTAATGCTTAGAGAAGACAAAAAAAGTTATATTAACATAGGTCCGGAAATGATTAGTTTCTGACAAAATTCATGTAGTACATTCGAATGTTCGAAATTGAGATTCTCGCGATGATTTTGACAAATAATTTATTGGAATATTCGACATGGTAAATAATAGTATCGAGCAAAACACGCGAATTTTTCAAGCTTTTCAAAGTTGTTCCGACACGAATGATTCCATCGTACAGTTCAAGGGTTAAGACTCGCGATGACGAGGACCGAATGAAATCGCAAACAGCTACGCGGGTCTGTTCAACTGCCAGCCACTCCTAGTTCGACCTCAGCGAGCGCCGGGAGAAATCTAAGGAGTTTTTCAGGAAAATCAATTACTTCATTTCCAGACATCCATCGGCTTTCACCGCGTCCAGGCTCGCGTTCGCTAAAATAAACCGATTACCTAACGGATTTGCATCATCCGACCTAAACCAGACCTTGCCCGACACATTAGCCGGAGACACACGCTCGGACTAGACTTGCTCCGGTACGAAATTTTGCAACCCGTTCGTTTCACAATGGCAATCGTAAATGGCGAGCGTGTCCGATGTCAACGAGAACGGCCAGGCTAATTACCATCTCTCCGCCAAAATCGCGCGGCGCATTAGGATCTCGGGTCTCTCGCGGCGCGCGAAAGCGATGCCACGGCTAATTGGATTTTACTAATTAGCTTTCTCCTTTGTACAATTAAGCCGGGCGTTTTTCTTATTTTTACGGTGCCCCGAAGACGGAAGTCGAGGAGTGTTTCACTCGGACCAGCGCGCCGTCGCGTCGCGTCGCGTCGCGTCGCGTCGAATGGCACAGCGCGGCATTTGTTTACCGAGGGTCGATCTTCGCCACGTTTCTGCTTGTGTTCGATCGTGCTGATTGCTCGGAGGCGTGCTTGATTAGTGCGAGCGGCCACGGAGATTTTTCTCGGGGCGAGAATGCCAATGGAAACGCCACGGAGAGAATTCGAACCGCTTGTACATCCGTCGAACCTTCAAATTAATTAAGTGCCACGAGATAATGCTACAAATACACAGAGGAAAGCAACCGTTTCAAACTGTTATATAAATGTTCTGATTAAACTAACTATAAGCGAACTGCCGAATCCTTGTGCAAAATTGACATTTTCTGCAGAAATATCAAAGAACAGAAGCCGCAAACGATGCATTGGTATTCTTGGGGAGAGTCACGATATTTTTCCGATTCGTTCAAATATGCAAACAGCAGAAGAAAATATTTGATAAATTTTTATATTTTTGTCCAATTTTATTGCAAATTTTTCACCATAATTGCTTTGTTTTAATTATTTATGGTAGAAGAACTTTTATTTCCGCTATCAGGCGTACTTTCTAGTAATGTTTCTGTATTTTTCGAGACACGGTTCTAAGTAAGTAGAGTGTCTGCAGTTTCTTTTGTTTGCTTTTAGAGTTACACGATGCAACTTCAGCTAATAATATCAGGCGTTCAAATATTTATCAACCAACTTGGTTTAGTAGGAGAAAGTGATGCTCGAAGGAAAGAAGCAGAGGCTGAAACAGTCTAAACGAAAACCGGAAGTTTCAAAGTGCGGCTGACAATTGCACAGTACACATTTATAAGCATCAAAGAGAAGTACACTGACCAAGACTTTCACTACATGAACCATGTTAATATGCTTATATCGTTTTAAATGATAATAAAATTTGATCAACACACTCGAGTATGAAAGCTTCACCGATGCTCGATAAAGAAACAAAGGCTGACAAGTTTAAACGAAAAGTCGAAAATACTGCTGGCATAACAAGTTCGGTAACGTCAAAGAAAACACTAATCAAAACGTTCAACTCGAGCTTATTTTTACTTCGATAGAAATAAAAAAGAAAAAGGAAAAGAAATGACTGCATCGCTGGACTTGGTAATATCATTTTCTTATCGAAAGGAGCAATTCTTAGTTGGTCAGTTCAGAAAAAGACGATTCCAGTCCGAACATATTTCTTTTCCGTTCGACGGGGAGGATCCCTCGGGATTCGAAATTAATATGGACAATTTGGTCGGAGCACGCCTGTGCCGGTTCCGGAGACCTCTGTAATCAATTAACATTGCCCTTAAGGGGCTCGCCTCTTAATTCGCCCGCGTTCCTTAAAGGGGATTCCAATTTGAGCCGGCGCGGCGGTGACTCGCGCAATTTATAAACGACGGATAATTGCGAGTACTTTGTATCGATGGGTGGTCTTGTTCACCGGCGAAACCAAAATAAATACATTTTTCAGCGCGCTTGCACTCGCACGCCAATTTCGTTTCCCCCGTGATTCGGGATCGGTTAAGCGGAGTAATCCATTTACGTTCGGTTACGAGCACACTGGGAAACGCGGACGAGGCTGTGCTCGTTCAACTGTTTGAACGGGCTCGATTTTATTGCCGCGTTCGCGTGCGTTTGCTAATAACTGCGTCAAACTATTCCGGATCGAACGAGGCGAATAATTTAGGGGAGAGTCGTACAGTACCGGCCGCAGCCTAGATCTCGTGTCTACCGTTGGCTGAGTGCGCCGTCGATCTCGATCGTGTCTCCCAACGAACGAATACTCTGATCCTGAACAATATATTCCGGCGACGTTTATTTTCTTCAACATTACCAGAGCTTTAAGACGTCTAACGTTTCCGCTGGTGCTCCCTATGATCAAACTGATTTTTCATAGCTGATTTCTTCGGGTAATTAAATAATTTCGCCATATTACGTACATCATGTTAACACTACGGGTTCTTTGAATTTACGTCGTATGTTACACATCAAACCTAAAACCTTTTCATATCGGACAAATTTTTAAAAATTTCATCGTATAATTCAAATCCTTCAGGTTTTCTGTTATCCTTTTCTACGGAAGAATTTGTATGCGGCTTTGAACATGCTACTTCAAGATAAAACGCAAACGCAGGTTTAGTATGTCTACAGGTTAACGTTCTGTTCCTCAGCGAGTTGGGTCTAATTTTCGCATATACATGTAGGCCAGTTACGTAGGCGAAATGTTCTCTATTTTCCAATTCTTGTCTATTGCACAGTCTGCAACTTGTGTCTTGTCGATTTTATATTTCCAGCCGACACCCATTCAACAGCGCGTTTAATCGCCGAATTTTCAAATTTAATTTACTGGAAAATTCGTTTGTTTTTTCCTTATTTTGGCAAGTAGAATTACCTCACAGTTGCTTGCACTGCAGAAACTTGGTGGCCGGTACTGCGCGACTCTCCACTGCGCAAACGAATCTCGATCGTCTACAGCCCCGTTCGATCCCGCAAGAATAGAAGGAAACTCATCGATCCTCTCGTAACCCAGATTTAATAATTTATGCGTCGATACGAGCTCGTGCAATCGCGCGAGCATTTCGCGGATGACGTCGACGGCTACGCGCATTTCCGGGTGTCCGTGATCGAGGACGATCCCGCGACGCTCGATCAACCGATCTACCGCGATTCTAACCGGCAATTATACGCGTACCCGGTAAAAAAGAATCTGCGACGCGACTCGTTCCCGTAACGGCGCCGTTTTTGCCGCCGCGGATCTCTCGACGGGCGCCTTGATGACTTTCTTGTAACGTGGCGCAACACCTTGACGTCCGGTGACGCGCGACGTTGAAAAACAGTTTGCGCGAAAATCATTTCTTGCACGCCCCCTCCGCCGTCCTCCTCCTAGTAATTTATGGGCGGCAGTCCCGCGAGGTTGGTAATTATTTCGGAAATTGTGTCGTTTCTGGGAGACCCGTGCACTTTTTCCTCACCCGTTTGCCGACCGGTTCTCTCTTTCACGTTTATGTAAGACCAACGGACGAGCCGCGAGCACTCTTTTTCGCGAACGCGGCAGTCACGGTCGAACATGCGAATCCGGAATTCTTGCACCAACCTTTCACACCTGTCCAGACTATTCTGTGGGATCTGTGAGAGCGCACTCATCACTGCCTGATACTTTTTATACGCGGCTTTTTTCGTTTTACGCGATCCTTCTCTTAACAGGGTATACCCCACCCACCCCACCATGTAAGCTGAAAATTATTGGTAAAATTCAACATTTTGTCTCAGTAATTGTTCAATCAAATGGAAATATCTCTAAAGCGAAAACATCTATCCGACTGCAAAACTCGTTATCTATAATTTTCATTATAGATAAAAAAGTGAAAAATCATGACCATCTTTCTTCTTTGCAATTTTCACCGTGGCCAATTTTTAATGAATTATCTTTTATAAATTACCTACTATATTAGGCTTTCTAAGATCTCAAAAAAAAAAAAAAAAAAAAAAAAAAAAAAAAAAAAAAAAAAAGAAAACTGGTTTGAACCAATTTTAGAAAAGTTATTCGTTTTCAAAGGGTGGACGAATACTTTTATGTGTAACTGCCGAGATTGTGTAATCGAAAATCTAAAAGCAAGACACAGTTGAAACAACTATAATACACGCTACAGGAAATATTTTATGCATAGAGCCTTGCACAATAACATTTTACTAGTACAAATGGTAAAAATAGGTTGTATGTTACGCGTTTAATGTTCAGTGGACGCAGTAAACATTTCCAGTAGCGTACACGTGTCGAAGATTGTGCAATCGAGTGCTGCATAATATCCTATTTTTGACACGTGTCTTCGACTTATGCATAAACGTTTGCGATTGTACGTATACCCGGTAACAACTGAAGAAGAAACGTACTGCGTTCAAATTGAATGCTGGCAGAAATAGGACATGGAAAAAGACGTGCGAAAAAAAAAATCATGAATCAAAATATTTATGCGCATACACAATACTGTTTATCATACGAAATGCATTCAGCTAACCCTCTATTTATACGTTTGTTTGTAATACATTCTGAGATGTAAGGGGGCATTCTCCTGTGAACGTTGCAAAATTCAACAATCTTCATGAATTTCTTTCCAAGTACCATCGTCTTGCCTGTAGGTCAAACGATAAAAGGATTGTTCATGTATCATGGTATTTTGAAAGTATATTTTCTTCTTAATTTCTGGAAAAACGTGTTTAAACCTTTTTAAAATACATTCTATCCCTCATGAACAGAAAAAAAAAAAAAAAAAAAAAAGAAAGGAATATGAAATACAACGTATGAGCCACTCGATGCTAGTAGTGTAAGTCAACATTTGTGTAATACAGTATCAAAACTGACTATGTCATCCGAAGCAATTTTGAGATATTTATGAATTAATTTTTCAATATCCAGAGTGAAAATTTGAACGTACTTTTTGAAAAGCGTAATACTAATAATAATTGACAATAATACTAATAATACAAATAATAACCATTAAAACAGATTGCAACAAATATCCCAACATTTAGCGGGCATAATTCCGCGACGTTTATCATCCAGGCCTTGGCGACGTATATAGAGAAATCACTGTATTCCTCTTTCTTGACTTGTTTTTCCATGTAGAATTGCCACCCGGTCGCTTGTACCATGATGTGCACAAAACTTTGAACGAAAAAGCTCCTGAAACTCGATCGAACAGCAAGAAAAGCCTGTTCGAATACGTTACCGTACTGCCGGAAGTAACGCGATTTTTCAAATTACAGTCGACTCTTCGTTTCGTGCGAACTTTTGGCAAAGCTGCGGAATATCGTGGCAATGACCGAGCAGAACGCAAAATTGCAAGCCCCGCACGACCTTCCCCCGCGCCACGTATAATTACTGTTCCGGCTGTGAAAAAGAACTGGTGTATTAGCCCACTAATCCATCCGGCTAATTCGCCTCGGCACCAGCACTTATTGTTAGGCCGACACTTTCTCTGCCTCGCGTCTATTTGCGTAGACGTTTGCGACCTGTTCCTCTCGTCGTTTTTAATTCCCTCGCGCCGGTTTCTTCGGCTTGTACACACGCTGAGAAATGGAAAACGCGGTCAGGGAATAATTTGTATTTAATCGCGCGATTCGGGTCGCGCGTAATGGAAGAAGCATCGCGTGTCTGCGTGTTGCGAACGTGCGCGGCCCGTTCAAATTGGTAATTTGATTTAATTAAACATCGATCTGCACCGAATATCTGGCAAAACAGTTACAATCGTGGAAAGCGGCTACCCGAGACGAATCTCAAAGGAATTTGTTATTCCGATGGGTCTCCTAGATTGGATCATCTCTTAATCAGCCGATTGTTTCGCGTAGAAATCTGTGCTAGCACACGGGTCGCTATTTTATTTACCTGTTATATCTTTAATTAGGTTTCTACGGTATTGTTAACGAATAAAATTTAATAAAGAACTCAATGGGAATTTCACCCAATTATGGGCGAATAATTCTTTAACAAGCGAGGATGTTCCTTTGAAATATTTATAAAAGATTCGATAATGTCTGCAACGAAGTCGTCGCGTTGCTTCGATCGAAGCTTTTCCACGATCAGGACCGAAAGAATATGTTTTCTAAAACAATCGGGGAAACATATTCTTTTAGCCTGTTACACGCCATTGAAACTGGTTCTTAACAACAGGTTGTGAGTACCTAAGTTGCCGGCGGCGGTTTGCTGATAGAATCTGCACAGATCGCTGTTTCCTCCGCGATATGGTAGTGGTTCGTTAAAGTTTCGAATAAGCTGAACGAGTGAAATTATCACCCGAACACAATGGTTTCTCTATTCTCACAGGTCTGCTAGATTTTTCCGTAATCAGAATAATCTGTGGAACGAACGAGCAAAAACTGGGACTCGGGGTTACCTTATACATAAAATGAATGAAACCGATCCCGATTGAAACGATCCGGCACGAAACCGAAAAGCGTGCGAAACGTTACAACTAATTGTAGAAACAATGGACGATGCGGCGCGTAACATTGAAAGCGGTGAGAGCAGTCGTTGAATTAGCAAGGAAGAGCTGTAAAATTAGCAAGGCCTTATGGTAGCGGGAAAGTTACAAAATGTCGGCTCAGGAATATCTATATTAACGAATCTTTGAAGCGTTAATAGTACTAGAAAGGATGCGTGTTATTAGATAGTTCGATAAACGAAATAAATGCAATAGGACGCAGTAGTCACGTTCCTTGACAAGTATGTAGGAGCTATGTTTACGCAAATACTTTTAAACTTCTTGTTGATTTCTACATTTTGCTTACCTGATTATGTTACTCAATTATCTCACACCGCTGCGCTGTAAGAAAAATGAATATATTGGAAGATAACAGATTCCTATCAAAAGTGGAATTAAATAGAAAATTTCTGTTTACATAATTGAAGTCATCAGCGTCTTAATCGAAACTTGGCAACAGGTTTTATTTAATGAAAAATGTACCAACTTGCCCCGGTACTGATCATTCCCCTACAGCTGATTGCGATAGACTGTCCGGAACGCGATATGGCAAAGGGTTAAACCAATTCCTGGTGCGATAGTGCGGCTGGCGACATTTTCTGGAAAACGACCCCACCGGATGCGCCATTCCCACGCAATCACGATAACGTGCCCTCGGTCTCGGAGCGAAACAGCAGCGTTCCATGGAAACGATCAGTCGCGACGATAGAGAAGAAGCCGGTTACCTCATGCAGGAAGTTCAAGGTGGAACTGGAAGTGGACACGGACGCGGACGCGGACGCGGACGCGGACACGGCGACGGAGGTCGCGAAAGCACGTCGTAAAAGCGATGCTCGTAAAGCGACTTTGTCACCCGTTTGGTACCCGGGCGCGGGGGGCATCGCCCCCCGTGTTTCTCTGCGTGCCTCTCCCCTTGTCCCCTTGTCCCCTTGTCCCCTCGACCCCCTCCCCGCGGAGTCGTTTCTGGCGGATTCGAGGAGCGAGGAGCGAGCGAGCGAGCGAGCGTGTGCCTCCGTAACGCTCGAGAAACGCCGCCACGTAAATGAATGGAACCCGTTCACACAGAAAGAGGAAGCGAGAGACGGGAACGAGAAGGAACGACTACCAATGCCAAGGTTGCCCGCAATTACGTTCACGCAACTGAAAACGACGATGATTCGACGACGCTGCACGCTCCGCTACCATTTTGGTAGCTGGGCAGGCGGCGCTTTGGGGCCTCGATGGCGAATCTCGAGTTTTTTGATCGTTCAAAAAAATAAATTTTCTTGACCATTTTCTTGTAGATTTATAGGTCAGAAAGTTGTGCGCTTTTCAAAATTGTGTAACCTTAATTATGCGATTTGAAACGCCCTTAGGGTCCGGATTTAATCAAGAATTCTATTAGGTTTTTCTAGAAATGATATTTTCTCGCCTGGCCGACAGAAAATCACTGGCACCCTACAACCGATTCGATTCAAATTTTAAACGAATATCCTACTCGCTGTACTCTAAAACGACGTAACAAACTCGAAAGTCGATGAAAATACTTCAAAAATGTAAGCTGTTCAAGAAGAGCAGTTGTATACTACAGCAGTTGTATACTAGTTGTATCTACTACAGGTAAACGAATGCTCTGCTGAAACGGGATATTTCTCCTCGATTATGAAGATGACGTAAGTGAAAAATCAAGGAAAGATGGAATTTATCACGTGTTTCGTAAAAAGTATATTTATAGACTCTGATTTAATGAGACACGAAGATGTTCAAAGGAAGGTGTTGATGTTCACGATGATTCAGTTGCTGCGACCAACGTAAATATTTCCGGGAAAGTTTTGTCATCGCGTTGGGAAGATATTGGCACTCGACGAGGTCTTGCAAGTTCCAACCGTTGTGGGAGCCAAGTCTGGCGTTCTCCCTTTCTATTTGCACACGTGCAATCTTGAAATCTCAAGACCACCTGGTGGTATTGCAACAATTAAGTCAGTATCCCCGCTCGGATAAAACGCGAGCGTTCAAAATTATTGCCTGAATTCGATACATTATTTAGAAAATTAACCCTTTGCGGCATCATTTCTTTTTTTATTCTAAAAAATGTTCAAACAAAATTTTTTTCCTACACAACACTTCTTCCTTAGATATACAGGGAATCCTAAAAATATACTTCCTTAAAGGAGAAGATGCCGGAAGTCATTTGATAAATCATATCGATGACTTCGATTGGTTTCTCGCGGCGCGACGCGTCGCGATGCAGGGCGGTGCTCGCGAAAATATGTCGTCCGCTTTAAGGAGCAGTCAACACCTTTGGCCATGCGGTCGAACGAAAGGGGTACAGCCGTTATGTTTGATTCCGCGTTGAAGAACTTGATTCCGTTTATCGGTTTTCACGCGGCGTGGCGCGGCGCGGCGCGGCGGCAGTAAGTCAGAAGCGGCATTCGCGACAGGCATTTAATACCATCGCGTCTTTGGAGCGCAACGTCCGCGTTCCCCGCCGCTTTCCATGCATATACTTTTATCTGAACCCAAAGCCACGAAACGGTCGAAGCCTCTCTCGTTCTCGTTGCATCCTCGTTGCACTCGGGTAGAACGCCTGGCCGACGGAGCGTGCCGATTTAGTGGGACAAAGGTGAATTCTAAATAGGCAGTAAAACCAATTCCAATTACCGTCTGATGAATCAAGACGCGCGTTTGGCGTCATCAACAGCGGCTTTTTCACGCTTGATATCGTTAGCATAGACCACGGGGAGAGAAGCCGGACCAGAGAAAGGTGATCAACCGTCCCCGGTCCATGTTTCTTTTTTTCAGACGTTTCATTCCATCTTTTTGTCTCGTGTATATCGGGATCGGGCCGTAAATTCACGTTATTGTCGCAATTACACGCCATTTGTCAAATTATTTTATCGTCGCCGCTTTCTCCGAGGCCGGAAACGACCGGGGCAGGCGGCGTTTCAACCCGAACACGACCTTGACTCGGCCGAACCGATTAAACGCCGACTAATTAGCCGGCTGCATCTTGCCCGGGCTGCTCGGACCAGTCTGTACCGACTTTCGCGGGTCAAGCCGAGGTGTAGAACGAGAGCGTGAGTTTCTTCTGTGGGAAATCGACGCGCCGGAAGTTTCGTATTCAGCCTAGCGTGCATCACCGCCGGCCTTCCCCTTTTATTATAACCAGCCCCGGTGCGACTCGTTACTACCTTATCCGGTCTATCGTCTACAGGTGGCATCCCGAGGTTCGTTTACCTGGTTTTTCACTCCGGCCAGAGACGTTGCCTAAAAGTTCCAGTCCACGGCCACGGTCCGTGTCGCGCGCCTGTTCTTATACTTTGCGGCGACCGGCGACCGGCGACCCAGGAAACAGCGAGTCCCCGGTTCCGTTTCCGTGCACCGTGAAATTTTTCATTCTTCCAGCGGAGATACGGGACGAGATACCGTATCGCACGCTTGGCTTATTGGTCTAGGTCTTGAACTTGGGCTCTCTCGTTTGGAACAGGTGCATTGTTCTCTTCGTTCGCTTCTTCGTCCGCTCAGCGAACCCTTCGCGTCAAGCTTCTTCGACGGTCGTCAAGATGAAATTAAAACACAGTTCCTGTGTATTTCACGGCGAATTCAGAATTTTCACTTTGGTTGTACAGGATGCGGCAAAAACTCGGTTTCCCGAATTTCGTTTAGCTTTCGTTCCGTTGTCGATGAGACGAGCTGGGCGATAGTAGGGTCCCTCGATATCATTTTACCATATTCGGTGGTTACCATATATTGGACGGGTATCAATCGTGCGTCCGTTATTGATGCGTTTGTTGAAAACAACGAACTTTTAACGCGGTACAGTGAATTCTCGATACATATATGTAAACAACACGGGTCTTGCCAGCGTCGCGTATCGTCCAGGAGACATACCCGAGCCGTGTTATGTTTATACTCCTCGTCGTCCGAGGCATCTCGAGCTTCTTGACCCCTCGCGGGGTAAACCCGGCGGTGGTGGGGATAATTTCGCGACGTTCATCGTCCAGGCCTTGGCGACATATTTAGAGAAATCACTGTATTTTGTCCGAGCGTGAAATTGATACCGCGTGAAAAACGAACAGATCAGAGTAGATCTGTGGAATTAGAGTACAGCTTCGTAACATTGCACGAGCAGAGACCCCAACAGAGAGTCATAAAAAGGTGGTGTGGAACGATTGAGAGTGCCCAGACAGGGGAGATTTTATTTTGATTTTCATAGTTTGAAGCCAGCGTTTTACGAAAGAATGCCTTGAATAGCGCTGTACACGGGTCGACGAGCGACATGAACGTTCTTATCGAGGGAAATCGTGAACGGGGGATGATGGCGAGAGATTGCCGCGGTCGCACAGTGAGTGGTGCATTCTCTGCCGCGCAGATGTATCTGTTTCTTCTCAGGCTGAGTCACGCGCTCTTCGTTTCAGTCAGAATTCAAAGGGACGCCATCAAAACAATAGCGTCCATGCAGATTCAGGATCTGTTTAATGAAACTCAGCTTGTTCGCGGGGTGCAGGATACACGGACTTGTGTCTGCAGGGAAGTAAAATTTTTCTTGCTTATCCTTTTCACCCATACTTGTCGGGAAATATTCGCGAGGACGGTATACGCGGAAACTAGTTTATTCAAACATTATGTTACTTTGAAAAACAAAAGAACCGAAACATTAATCTTCCGATAATCAACTTTTTGCGCACGCGTGCTATCTTTACTTTCTCAGCGACCGTGTACACTTTTGCAATACGTAGCTTTGCTTCTTACACATATTTTATTGTATATTCTTCTCCTAAATGTCTCCACGAAAAAAATGTCCATCTCGGTGGAAAGGATTCGCCGTAAAGAAAGTTGAGGAGGGCTCATTGTGGGCTCCGGCCGCCATCTTGGCGAACGCTGAGAGAAACTTTGAGTCATCGTGCGGACGCGCGCGACGCGCGACGGCGAGCGTGCAACACGAAATTTCCGGCGCGTTCCCATGTGGCGAGTGAGTTCATCGGGATGTCACATCGCGATGTGCGAGCACCGTGAGACCCCGCGAGGACGAAGAATGGGGCTCGGCGCGGCGGCGCCGCGCGAGTAGCATCGCGAACCAAGAACCGTGGAAACGGTCGAAATGTCGTTTTGAATAACGAGACGATATCGAAGTGCCGTGGGGGCCCGTAACGCCACGAACGAAACGATGCACGCCCGATAAATCCCGCTAATGCCGACGATTAATCTCGGACGCGACCGGCCAGCCTGTCTTCCGGAATGGATACCGGCGTCACGAGAATCCGTTTCTTTCCACCGAAAGCTTGGCCGAACTAATCCACGGTGTTCTCCTTGAATAGAACGAGATAAGGCGCGTCAAGTTCCCGCCGAAATTATCGCATCGTTCAAATAGGGAATTCACGCGGAATCGCTGCAAAGTTCGATCGTTAACCGTTAATGTTACGTTAACCTCAAGTTTTGATACTTTGATGCGCATCGCTTCTATCGCGCTTCGATGCTTCTCCCCGCAGACGCATCTACCCACACGAAGCCACAGCTATTCCGATATTTAACCGGAAGGCAAAGTTTCGCGTGGCGTACCTAATAACCGAGTCAAATCTACATAAGAACTGGATCGTTCGAATAGAAAGTTCGAAACTTGGTTGGTGTCGTTGTATTCGCAACATTGTGTTCGCAACATTACGCCGCACGTCTATACGACGATCCAGCGCAACGAGTCCATTTCAATCCTTCAGGGAACGAAACTGGCGATCCAATGAAAAATCCGGCCGATCAATTCGAGTACTCGCGGCGAAGCGGCTTCACCTTTCCAACGCGCCCGGCTCATTAATCTCATTGCCAACGAATTACCGTGAAATTCACTGAAAGTAAACGCCAGCATTGCCGGCTACGACTGTTAGAGCTCGCATGGGCAGCTGCGAAAGTCGTCAAAGAATTATGAACGTCCAGCGGTAGAACGCGTTCGATTCCCGTCGCTTTCTACAAGTTCCAAGTTTAAATTCGACGCTTAATTTCCGCGGTTGCTTCATGCACGTTGCCCAGATGTAGGGATGGGATCAAGAAAATCTAGCATGAAAATTACCCCGAGTAGGAGTGGCTTCGTGGCCCCAACTCGAGCGGACCTCGAGCAGTGCTTCGCACAACAACCCGTGATCCCGCTTATCACAGACGATCTTAATTCATCCGGTTAGTATTCGAATGAACTTGTGCAGCAGTTGAGTCGAACACCTCCTCCTTGAAAATCAGCTCGAGTAGGCGTGGCATCGTGGCCCCTACTTGACCGGACCTAGAGCAGTGCTTCCCAGAGCAATCTGTACTCTCGCTTACCAAAGAAGACACTAATGCTGCTTGTTATCGTTCGAACGAACTTGCGCAGCGCTTATGCCCATCTCTACCCAGAGACACGTTCAACACCTCTGATTCTCTCTTTCTTCCTCCTTTCGTTCGAAAGAACGCAATTACCGCGGTGCTCGGCAAAGCTTATCGTGCAGCGATGCGACCTTTTCAAGGCGGTGAAACCGGCACCGGCTGAGACCCAGATAAGAGCCGCGATGTAACAATTTCATGCGGAGGAGAAAAACGACTCGCGTTCGCTCGCTCGGCCACGGTGAAAGGTCCGGTGTCGCTAATGGGAAACTCGCCTCCCGGCGCGGCGCGGCGCGGCGCGGCACGGCGCGCTAAACGAGAAGAGCCGGCGACGAGCGGATTTTCCGTCGATCGAAGCGGATCGACGCAGCGCGGCGCGGTCGATTGCCGTCGGAGATCGGGCGAAAATAAAGCGCCCGCTACGCGACGTTCGTTAACGCTCGTTCCTCCATTTTTTTTGTTCTCCCCCGGTTTCCGTCTTCGTCCTCGCTCGTTCGGCCGCGCGTCCCTTTCCCCTGTCAGTTTACGTAATTACTTTCACTGCGATCGTCGTTTGCCTTCGCTTCTTCTAACGTTAATCGGCCGGTCGCGTGTTTTCTTTTGTCCGCGCGGCGAGCCTCGCTCGCGGAGCGTGTCGGTCGCGTGCTCCCTCCGAATTACTCGTTTTACGCGTTCCCAGCGTCGTTAAACGCCTCTCTCGCGATTGTCGCCGGATCCCTCTAATTTATTCACCAGGCTCCGACAAGATGTCCGGTGTCGGTTGCGCTGGTTGTAAACATCCTCGAAACTATACGTTTCTACAAGTTGCACTCAGAAAATCCGGGGGACTTTGTTCAAAACTATGCATTTTATCCTTAGCACGTTCCCTACCACCGTCGTGCATACAGGGTGTCCCATACGAGCAGACACGAGGTGATTCTATATGGAAAATAAGTAACGACAAACGGGTGATATTTTTTCGAATTTATAAATTCAATTCAAATTAAATTATGAAAATTGTAGCGTCAACCGATAAAATGTTAAAGATAGTGAAATTATTTTTCTACACTCATTAAGGTTGCTATTTCTGCAATTGTTTTATTTTGTTTTCGTTGCCTCATAACTTGATCTCTTTCTTTTGGTCGAAAACTCCGAGATGTACCTACACTTTTACCATTTCAATATTTAGTGTCTACCAAAAATTGTTGAAAGAATGTAGTACAAGTCACTCGTTGGACGGATCGTCTTAAACTAAGGTTCACCGTTCAGGAACGCGCAAAAGAGGTCAATTAAATGCGTAATATTGAAATTCATAATCGATCGTCTTAAGCTTTTGTCGACTACGGTACGTATGCAGCTAACGACGGTAATCCTCGTCTTCCTGCTTAAAACGTATCGTCGATTTACGGCGTGTAGTCAAGGCCGCGGAAGGATTCCGCGAAGAAATTATATTTGAAACGTGTTACGCGTAGCTCGCCACAGGTGCCACGACATTTAATTTTAGCACGGTAGGCGTTATCCTTGACTAGCCGCGCGCATGCCGCTTGAAAGGTGTGTCTATACACAGGTAGGTTTCGCAGGCGATCGCTAAACGTATTCCAAACATTCCACCGCGTCTCATTAAGGCGTTCGACGGGAATAATGGGAAAACGTCCCGCGAGCACGTTCGGGAAATTTATGCAATACGTTACTCGTTAACGGTCGGCACCGTATTTCAACTCTTACGTGCGGCGACCGTTCGAAAAATCGTCAGGTGAATGGGGTGCAAATAGAAAAGCTTGCCGCGAATCGGTGAAACCTCGTTCGCTCTCCGCGGTAACGAGACTCTGGAGCGATAATACGTTTTTTAACGCGTCACGCTCCCTGATTTTTATCGAGCAGGACCGTTCACATGGAAAGCGACATAACGCACACGCGTTCGCATGCGTTTAAAAACGCGTGAAAACGTGCGAACGCGAAACTCATGTGCGCCACGGTCAAGGAGGTGTCCCTGAACAACCAACGGTTTCCACCCCGAGCGTGAAACGACCGAGGAAGGTTACGAAACAATCATTAATCACAAGAAACTATAAAATAGCTATTCGGTGGATCGTAACACAATACAGAACCGACGGTTAATCATAAAATGCAATGTCGTAAATGTCCGTCACCGAAGACGGATTAATCGTCCACGGATTCGAGCGTAGAGAGAACCACAGAGATATCTGATCGATCTCCAGCCGCCGCGGCGCGGCGCGGCGCGGCGCGTTGCGGCACGTTGCGGCCGTGTTTTTCAGTCTTGAGAAACAGCCAGCCGCTGAAGTATATGTACAGCGCGAACGTTGACGTTTAATTGCTCCATTTACACAGTTTCTGCGATAAAGAAAGCCGTTGGGAACCGACCACCGGAAACCGACGGGGAACGAAGTTGCATCGGTAAACGCAGGACCAGAGAGTTTGAAATTTATTTAAATTGAACCGCCAACGCGGTTAAATTACAATGGGGGAGGGGAACCAGCTCGGCTCGGCTCGGCTCGGCTCGACGCGGCGCGGCGCGGAGCAGCGGTTTATCGCGGGCATCGCGGATTTCTACAATGGCCGGCCTCCTTATATTAGGAAAGCGGCGAGCAACGATCTTTTCCCGGTTTACACGTCCTGGGGCCGAGGTGTGGATACGGATACCGATTGCGGGGGCGGAACAAGGTGGGAGGGAGCCTGGCGAAGGTAGGGTGAACGCGACACGAGCGTAACTCGTCCGTTGTAAACGGCGCATTAGTGAAAGTGGCGCGGTCGATTACACCGATAACACGCCGCTGCAGCGCTGGCTCGAACGGACGTACCCGCTACGGCCGATGCTTTATTGGTGCGATCGCCTCCACGATACTTTCCTCTTGTTCCCCGGTGACCTTCCATGGCCGCTCTTTTCTGGGGGACCTCTTACCGAGAGATCGCCGCCGCGTTGCTCTCTCGCGACGCGACGCGACGCGACGCGACGGGACAACGCGCGCGAGGTTACGCACCTGGTTACGGTGAAACTCGGGTGGGTCACCGTTTCGAGAACGCGCCACGAGCTACAGTGGCTCGGCGTTGACCAACTGTTATTCAAAATAACGAATATATTCAATTGTTTGTTATGCGGGAATAATCCATTTATTTGTTATTACTTATTCTAGTATATTCCCGCATATTCTTTCTTGCATATCTTTGTAAACTCGAGAATATTATTCTAGTTTATGATAGTATATTGAAGGAATGTGTCGATGGTCGACGAAATAGTGTGACAGAAGACGTAAAGGGTGGGCCATCTATTGGTTTCCTACTGAATGATGTGTCAATTCGTCATAATCAACGCTGACGAGCTTGAAGTAAAGACAAAAAATTAGTGTCAAACCTCCACGGTACAAAATGGAAGCCAGCTTCACTCTTGAGCAGCGCTGGGAAATATTAAAGAATTACTATACTCGGCTGATTATTTTTCAGAATTCATCGGAAGATATACTCTGTACAATAAGATGAAACAAACATTGAAACATATTAAACAGTTTTGTTTTTATAACAATTTCAAAAAGAAACTAACAGATGGCCCACCCTGACGCGACTACACGGAAAGTGAAATTAAAACGCTATTCGTGTAAGGAGAAATTATGTGTTCATACGATACTTACACAGCCACGGCGATTACAAGCGTCTCGTTCCAGTGGCGTGCCAAAGGGTGTATTTAATATTTACGATTAAAATGAGGATATTTATTATCCGCTTCGTCGCCGATATTCCTCGACGATACCGATTTTTGTAGATGGCAGGCGCGATTTTCTGAAACGCTCTTAAAGGAGACGTCTCATGTCCGTAAGGCCCGTTTCTAATCCTCTTATAGTCAGACGAGCCGATCCGCACGCCGATATCATACACCGGCGGCATTTTTAATACGCGAATAATTACGAGGTAAACACGGAACTGCGGACTGGAAAGTTAGTTACCGAGCTTGATTCTATAGAAAGGCGATTTTACTTTCAACCGAACGTAATTATTGATTTTTGGTTAGCTACGCAGACATCCTGCGGAGAGAAGAACAATCGCGCATTCAACGCGCTGTTTACGCGTGCTCAAAGATTAAAATCGAGAGACCCGGAGCCGGACGTAGCTAATCCGTGGATCCTCCGGTCCGATTACTCTCCGTTCGATTTGCTGCGTTCCAAAGTGATTCGATTAAGCTTTGTTCGGCCGTTTTAGTGTTCGCGACGCGCGACGCGCGACGCGCAACGTGGCCAATCGTTCCTAGTGCCAGCATAAAATCCCGAGTGAAACGAACCTGGCGCGCATTCGTTTTTATCACCGTCGCGTCGGTAAATCTGCTTACCGGCCGTTACGATACGTCGAATCTATAAAACCTGAATATTCTATTTCAGCTACTTCGATAGAGTTGTCCGGCGAAAGAAACCGTTTCGTCCTGCTGGCATCGTCGGTCGTAAGCATCGCGAGAGACGCGTTAATAAACAATTTAGCACGGACCGTTATAAGACGCAATTACAGGGCACCGGTTTCCTGAAAAAAGGCAACGAGCGCGGCGAGGCGAGCATCGAGAAAGCAATATCGGCACCGTGTAATTACGCTTTTTACCGGGCGAACTCTTTTCTGAGGTGACGAAAGTGAGTCGAACCGAATGGGGAAATCGGGGATCCGCAATGATCTTCACGAGAGATCGTTGCATAAAAGGAGAAAGAGAGGGCGTAGCCCACGGGTCGCCACGTAAGAAAGGATGCTCCACCGGCGCGGCGCGGCGTCCCTGAAGAATCGCCGGACACGGATCAAAGAATTTTCTCGTCTCCGAGTCCCGCAAGAAAACGCCGCGCCGTTTCGCGGCGTTACGTCATTACCGATGGCGACGACGACGATCTCGGAGGAAATGCAATCGGTATGCAAATATCGTTCGACGCCGGCGGTTGCGCAACATTATTTAACATCCTCCAGTCTCGCGTACAGTTATCGTAACGGTCGAAACTTTTTTACGAAAATTTACGACCCAATTCAAAGACGCGGTTGTCACCGGATACCACCATATCAGGCCCCGTCACACTCGCGTTGTCCGCGCGAATCCCCTTCGCGTTGATCCTCACCGATACTACGGCTTCCAGCTGTGAAATCACTAGGACTTTGTCTACGACACACAAGTGTTGGCAAGTTTCACCGAAATCCTGACCAAAACCAATATTTTTATACCTACGGTAAATTATAGGAATAGATTGTTGTAGAACGAACCTGTCCAGTGAATCAACATAATTCATACTAAACGAAAGGAAAAAACACTTACAATGCCCTCTTCGTGTTGAAATTTATGCAGTAAGCGTATTGCGAGTGGACGATAGATTCGAATATTCGATATTAACTGAAATCTTCAGAATTTGGACTTGCACCTGTAGGGATACGCACGTGTGCGATCGGCAAAGCGCGGCGGCAACGTGCGACATTGTAGTTGCCGGCCAAAACAACCGACGATCTCGGCGGAACGCGGCGGCCGCCAAAGACGCCCTTTGGTGATCTGCCGACTTCGTCATATAATGTATGTGCGATCAAGTATAAAAGGACTGCATCGACCGAGAAGAGGCAGTCAAAATCTCGCCGTCGAACACGCGCCGTCGACATAAATAAAGTATACGTTTAACAGTTACTCGCCCCTACACACCGTTCTAATGCTCAGCCTGCCAGTTAGAGCATTAGAACACTCGTCACTTGTCCCAGAGAGTCACGAGCGTGAATCGGCGAGGGACACGGGCCGCGCGTATATCCTCCTGTTTCAAAACTCACGACGTCTCCCGTGTCCTACGTAACACCGTGAAATATCTCAGGCAAGAACAATCACCTCGGAACTCGCGTTTAATTTAAAGCAACAGCGGGCGCAAGTAGGACGTTGCAGAGAGTCGGTCCAACAATAGAATCGCGAAGGGTCGAGTTCAATCGGCGTTGCATTTCCGTTTCGCAGCGAGCGAATGGTAAAAGGCGGTTGTGTCGTCGCGCAACACGCTGACGCAGTGTGTCATCGTCGTATCCCCGTCCCCTCGCGTCGCCTGAAACCACGG
Source organism: Halictus rubicundus (assembly GCF_050948215.1). Classification (NCBI taxonomy): domain Eukaryota; kingdom Metazoa; phylum Arthropoda; class Insecta; order Hymenoptera; family Halictidae; genus Halictus; species Halictus rubicundus. The sequence continues at coordinate 21,705,524 of NC_135152.1, forward strand.
CATTGTTTCATTAAAAACAACGTTGCAATCCGTCGCGAGCGTGATTCTGGTCGAGGCTGCTGCCGTGGATCTCCTCCTCTTTTCGCAACGAGAGGCTCTTGCACGTGACACTGCACGCCCACCCGCGCCTTCTCTTGATAGCCCTACGTATACATACCTAGTACATACGTAGTGGCCAGATCAGGGGAGGTACCGCGAATAGAGGGGAACGAGTTACCCTCCCTCTGCTAGCACCGGGTTGGTCACGTGACACTCTGACACGTGCGCGACAGAGACGAAACGTGTCACGGTACCGGGCCCTCGTAGAAAGGGAAGTTAGAGTGGGGGAACAAGTCTTGTTCTGGCGACCAACTGTTCGCTACCAACTTTTATTGTTGCAAATCGGAATCTAGACAATGTGGTGGATCTTAAAGTTGAGATGCTCTGCACCGAAGCTAATAGTATAAGCAATATCGTAAAGATAAGTGGACCACCTTTTGAACAGACCTTCTTTTCGAGCCGTGTCAATCAAGTTTATAGTAAAATATACATATTTGGCGAAACATTTGATTTTATTACCCATTTCCAATAGCTAAGGATTAGGGGAAAGTCGTGCAGTATCGGTGTTGGATGACCAACTATCAATGGGGAACCAGTCATTTTGACTGGTCCGGTAGTTCCAGTGTCAAGGAAGGTGAACAGTACAAATTCTTTACACTTCGATGGTTGTAACAATGTAACGAAAGATGTAATACTATCGTGACAGCGTAGCGACGATTATCTTCGAGTCGAGTTCAAGGAGAGCCTCCGGTTACTCTTCCGATTACATGTCCGTTCCCATGGAATTGACGAGAGAAAGGTGCGAAACGCCGCGCGCCGCGCCGCGAACGGAACAGTTTTTCAATCGCGGGATCGATTATACCGATTACAGAAGCCTCCGCCGGAATTTCTCCCGGTGAAATTAATCTATCGGAATCGTTTGACGGGTCCGACAATGGGACCGACTGTTCCATGACTAGCAAAACTGAAAGTACGCCGATTAATTCGTGCCGGTCTCATGTGGATAGCTTAAGGGCCAGACGGTATGTATCGATTAGGCGACGTGTGTAGCATAGACCGATGTGTGAAATCGAACGTGTAACAATAATTTCGATAGTTTATTTAACATGTTCGTATTGACGTGGCACACTTTGGACGTAATTATTGCAATTATTATCGTCGAATGTGGAGAGTTTACGTTCCTCGTGATTGGTCGTTTTTTCAGGTCGTTATTTTTGGCAACTCGGTCGGTAATCCTGCTGTTACCAATAGATGTTTGCAAGTTTCTAGCCTATTCTGACGTGACACCGAATTCTCCAACGAAATTCTCTTGCGCCGAGGAGACGGTATTACATTTAAAATTGTTCTCGTGGTACATATTAGCATGAAAACACTTGTGGATAATTTGCTAGGCCAAAGTTTTAAACAAAATCGTGAATCATCTTGACATTGACCAAGGCATTTAACTCTATGCCGAATAATCCTGTATAACAGGAAGTTGCAAATCAATTTCTGGCTAGCTAATCCGTCATTCAAATTTAATAAACAACGCACCATATTCTAATATTGTCGGTACCTATTACTGCTATTATTTTAGATAGGATACATTTACGTGTAGAACACTTTCTATGCAATCTATCCAACCGTTGCAGATCGTTGCTACAACGTTTCCGTTTCCGTTTCCGTAAACATCTCGTTAGAAGCAGCAGTAATTCGACGCCGTCTTCAACGACGAATCATGGTACCGTACCATCATGGCGCGCACCATCGAAAACATTTTCGTTGACGTCGCGAACACTATCGATCTCCAATTAGAACACGGAAATTAATACCGGTTACTTTTCGCGAAACTCTCGACGCGTAATTGGCCGCGAAGGCGTCATTTAACGGAATCGCTTGGCAATGTTCAGGTTATAAATAAGATATTAAAATGTTAATCGCGTGGAAGCGGCTGCGCGCTAAGCAGCCATCACAGGATACAGTTGTTGAAAGCGATTTTGCGGACGGTAAACGCGCGCGCTGACAGCCCCAACTAATTACACGCGTACGCGCGATAGCGGGCATACAGAGACAGCAATTTGCTAGTATAAATTACACCTGGTGCGGTTTAATTTGACCGGTTTGAACGGCCGTTCGCTCGCTCTTTTCCCTGCTAAGGGCGACCGCAACAACAACCTCCTAACCCCGTGAAATATTATTTTTATCGCGTCCACCGCAATCGACTGCCCGCTGGAAAAAACGACAGCCATTTTGTCGTTGAATCCTGTGCTCCGCATCAGACTCTTCGAGTTCTTCTCCATTCTACTCGAAGATGGATGTTAGTCAAAGTCTAACGTAATCAGATTAATTTCGATTTTGACTCGCGTTTGCGACCGGACAATTTCGCGCAAACATGCGTTCCGAATAGTTGGAGGAGGAGTTTCGAAAGTGAAAAATGATCGGCATCAAAGGCTGCTGTTAGAATCGTTATCAGGGAATGGAAAAAAAGAAGAAAAGTTTCGCTGTACGCAACAAAAGCGCGAACACAATTAAATGACAAAACGACGCGACGCGGAGGATCATTCTGGAGTGATGCGTGGCCGCAAGAAAAATACGTGAGAACCGTCGACAAGAGGCACGCGATGCCACGACAAAGGGATCCTCACGGGCGTCTCGAGTGAAAGTTTCGTCGTCGTGAAAATGATACGGGCCACGGTACGGTGAACAGGCTGGGGTAACCCATTAATTCTCTCGGAATCGCGAAAACGAACAGTCATTCTGCTGAAAACTCGCCTCGGGAAGGTGTTTGCACAATCAAATTGATGTTTGCACGGATCTCCAGCCGAGGATCTCGATCCGACGGGTTCTGAGTGCTTGAAACGCGGGAATAGTTTGGGAAATGGTATCAATCTCCGACGAGATTCCGAATCAACCTAAAGTTGAAAAATCCATTTAAACAGATTGTCGGTTCTAAAATCGTTTTCTAATCTACTCAAATTGTTTGAATTTTTCATTAAAATCAAGAAATAAATGTTGATTTATTTTCATTATCCTCCGCTTTATTTACCGGAAGCCTCTCAATAGGTGTCTCTCGCTGGTTGTGTTCGAGTGAGGAGTTCAAAAATCTTCTTGTCAAATAAGAATCACCAAAGAAATGATTATCGTTCACAAAAAAAGCCTGTTAAAATTGCCGATGACATTGAAAAACTCAACTATGAATCGTAAATCATGAAGAATTGCGAAATAATCACCGGTGAACAATGCGTTAAAACCGAAGGAGGGTTCCCTTCGAACGACCCGCACAACTGTCAGACCGGGCGACAAATACCCCGAGTGACATGAACGAAAGTCGCAGTCCGCACGGTGTCAGCTGCGTTTCTCACGCGGCAGCCTCCGGAAGGCGAAAGATGGAACGGGAGGCCGAGTCACCTTGGCGCGGCGCTTAGAAATCCGAGAAAGAGCTCCAAGGTGAGGTGCCGGTGCGCGGAGCTGCGCGGAGCTGCGCGGCGCGGCGGTCTAAGCGAATCGGTCGTAGGCTTCATCGACAGCACCTCCGTCGTCTGCCGTCGATTTTTCCGACGCCCCCGCGTTCGGTGACCATGTAAAGGAACGTCCGTTATGCGAATGGGACCGCGAATATCGTGGATTTCTCAGTGACTCGACATCGCGCAGTGCACAAAATTAGCTTGCTAGCTGAAAAACGAACCCCCGATCGCTTTATCTATGGAATTCACTCAAGTGGCTGGAATGAACGTACACTCCGAGCACACGTGCTCTATCTCTAATTTCTCAGTGACAATGTACAATTTTGTACTTGTAACAACTAAGACGGTGATATGACGAGCCGAAGAACGTTACTACATATTGTATAATACTTTCGAGCAAGGTCACCATTGAAAGAGAAAAATCGTATTCTTTCAGATTGTTAACCTAAGGGGGCATTCTGATCTTAAACTTTCAAAAATTCCATTTTTTGCAAAAACATGTGTACCAAAGGATTTGTTCAAAGTCACGGGTAGAATAAGGTGTCACAGTAGCGCATCAGGTATATTCTTCTGATGATTTCCAAAAGGCATTCTATTATACATTATTAACTTATGGGAAAAGAGATCCACACGTTAATGGACGATATACGGAAAAGGTACATTAGTAATCGTCTTGCATACAATGTATCAAGCGATTTCATGTGATTTTGACTTGGTTTTATTTGGACCATCGTGCGTCGTTTCGCGTCGCGTCGGCTGGTTTGTGCGTGCAACGCGTGCCTGCAACGCACCATGTGGTGGTGTACGCGTGGGCTAACACTTGTTGCGTCGCTGGGTATCGCGGTGTACCGGGACCATTGTGCCCGGGGCTACCTTCACCCATTTCAGTGCCACCTACATGATATTACGCACCGTGCATCGACGCGGCCGCTCTCGCACGCCCATAAGAACCGCGACAACGCTTGCCGATGAATTACGCCTGCGGTCGTCACGACGCGACGCGACGCGACGCGACCCGACACAACGGGGAGACACCGCCGCAGATGACTCACCCCGCAGCCAGGACCATTTTCGAACATCGCGACCGTACGCAGGACCATTCCTGATACGAGGGTTCAGCGAACCCGAACCGCGACCCCGGAATACCGTACCGTCCTTCTCTTCTGGTGGTCCTCTCGGTACATACTTTTTTCCGCTTTATTAACGTGTTCACCGTGTTCGTCGAATCGGAAAAAATCAACAAAGTGAAAATATTCGGTGATTGCAAAAGCTTGATACGTTTCCAACGGATGGTGTTATGCGTCGAACAAATGGTACTATAATACCATTGGAAACAGCACACCTTTGGTTGTTTTTTGACAGCAGGTTTCGAGATATTTTCAAAGCGTTCTCGTCATAAAAGTAATTGTTACACAGTATTGAGCAATTCAGCTACTCATTTTTCTCACGCATAAAATCTACAGTTTACTTGCACGAAATCAAATTTGACAGAAAAACTGGATTTACCAAATAAGGATTCAAAATCTAAAACCGCCTGAAGCGAATCTTTCTCTAGGCTACCGGTTACAAAGTATTAAAAACCTGTTGATCCTCTCTTCTAGAACACGTCGAGCGATGTACTGCCAGAATTGCAGAACAATCGTTTTTGCTTCAGGGAAGATATTGGATTTCCAGACAAAACCGTCGGAGATAAATGATTCTTCGCGCAGATGAGTTGCTCGATGCGGAGCCTCGGTCAATCGAGGGTTAATAGAGACCTTTTCTTATTAGCATTGTCAGCGGTGATCGCAGGAACGAACCCATCGAGAATCATTGCTCACGCGATTCGCCACGATCGCACCCCGACAATTTCGCCAGGCGGAACGTCGATTTATCCGACGAATAGTGCGAATCCAGCATAATCCAGCCGAGCCTAATGCACCCGAGCGGGCCAAGCAAATTGCAACCGTACCCTCGGAGCGGGTTAACGCGGAACATCGTCTCGCTGGTTTCTTTCCGCGGTGCGTTTAGATAGCGATAAATCTCGGGACGGGCCCCGGACGTGTAACGTGGGTTGTGAAATGAATTGCGGTCAACGATCACGCCATTATATCTGGTATAATGTCCGGCGCGGCTTGTGTTTATAATCGCGGGGCCCCGCGAGGCTGCCGGCCTCGCCGAAGAAAAAATCCTGGAACGATTAAATCGGGGATCCCGTGGGCCGCGGCCGAGATAAACGGCTCGGACGAAAATAGAGTCGCCGTGGAAACACCTGGATCACCATTAGCGGCGGCACGCTCTATAAATAAGTCGCAGCGCGGCAAGCTAATTTCTCACTTGCCGCGAAATTCCGCGGGGCCCCCTTTTATCGGGGCCCCTCGTACGCCCGTGTTTTCGTGCCCGATACGTGCACGACGTATCGCGACAACGAAAATAAAGAATGTCTCGCAGCGAACAACTTTCGCGCGATATGTGTGCGCGCCAGACACTCCTCCCTGTAACTTTGCTCCGAAGACCGATGTTGTAGGTGATTTCTAGTCTGCTCGAACTCGGAGAATTCGCATTTTTACGCGCCACCACCGAGAGCTGCGGAGAGAATGTTTTTAACACGGAACTGGCCGGCCATCTATCTGCGGCGAGAAGGGCGGATAGCAGTCCAGTCGTGACACGCATTGCAATTTTTTCCTGACAACACACGACTCGACGAAACACAGTGACGAAAGGTTCTAGCAAGATAAACATGGACAATCAATCGGCTCCCATGCCTTTTTTCATCTATATTTTTCCTGCCGAACAATGTTTCCTCAAAACACAATCCTGTCGAATCTGAGCACAGTAATTGGTAGCCCGACAGTCATTGGCTCCCATACCCTACGAGACAGCCAGTGTAGAGACACCAGAGTCTATCACACTCGTCCAGAAAACAAGATTATACGTTAGCATAGTACTTTATAAGCAACTGTCAAACTAAAAAAATCGCCTTCCTCGAATGCTGCGGTCGTTTTGTATTAATACATTCCGAAATTTAAATGCAGTCGGTGGCTCTTCCTGAGAACCGCCGCTTCTTCTTGCTGGAAGCTCGAGGAAGTCTTATCGAAATTTGTCCCTCGGCATTTCGTACAAACATTCGGCGCAGATTCGATGACTATATTTGCGAGGACAATTTTTTGGTACCGCTGGTACTCGATACAAGGAAATTCATCTACGCAACATTTTGCTGCTCAACCGGGGTATGGAAAAACCCCGCTTGACAATTAAATATAGATCTTGCGTTGCTGACAATTCAAATACCGTGCTGTCGATTGAAAACGTTAACTTTGAAATCGAACCAAGTTTGTCGGTTTCCTCGTCGATGTTTTCAATAAATTCCAAAGAAGCGTTGCACTGAACTCTATCGAGTTTCGAAATGTTATAACTGCATGCAAAGAAATAGTAACAGCGTTTTGCAAGTCGATGGAACAGTTAATTCGCTGAACGAGTTCATTGCACCTTCGAGCCGAGAGAGGAGCAAGTCCAGATTCGGCAGTGCGAATCGGTAACTGGCGCCAAATCATGCAAAAAGTCTCCGACACGCCGGCACAGGTTTGGTAAAGTATTTTTAAAACTTGTCTGACTACCTGAGACGCAACCCGGCGGCCCATCCTGGAATACCGATTCGGCGAACGCTTCGGTCCGTGCGTTCGCCATCTTAGAAAATCTTAGCCTTGAAACACCTCGAACCATTTATCGGAGAAAATCTAACATTAGTTCCCCGAATTTCAATCAATGCCTTCGGACCTCAATTAAATTTCAATTTCTCCGAACTATGTTCTCGTTTGGCATTTCGCGTTTATCATTTTTATCAGGGATTTAATCAGATTACACACATTGTAACGAAATTTACATTTTATTGCACGAGAACCGCTCGTATAAAACATAAATGCATGAAACCCGCAGTTTATTCAGAATTAAGTCTACGTTTATGCAACGTTGCATCGACAATTTACTGAAATCTGTTCTTCAAGATTACAGTCGTATAGAGACAGAAACAGTCTGCAAAAAAATTTCTTTACGAAAAAACGGATTTGCCTCATAATTTTTTCGTCGTCGCGTTTCTTGCTTCTTTGTCGTAATTTTTTCTTTTACCGTTCGGTGCTTAATAAGTCAATACGGGCTTTGTGTTTGATCAAAATGTCGAAAGGTATTCACGATCGTGAAGCTTTGGATTTTCTCAGCAATAAACATTAAATCCAGAAGTTGTGCCTGTACATACTAAATACGCAATTCTACGTGAGATTGACTGCGCGTAATCCGTAAAGTGAACGAAATCGTACGAACATTTCAGAAGAAGAGAAAACCTCCCGTCCAGCTCGTCATGTCCAAAGAAAGTTTTATGAAGTTGAGTCGAAGGACAAAAGCGTTAACGAGGCCTTCGGTACAAAAGAGATATTTAATTTTTACCGAAAATCGAGCTGCAAAGTTTCGTCAGGAACGAAGCTTTACGAGGATTCGCTTGATGGACAATGAAATTCCTTTACGACCTTCCATAAAAGTAATGACCAGACGAAAGTGTTACAAGGGGCGGACACGAAAGGCCTCCGAAAGAATGTTAAACGTGGAAACTAAATTGAAACGCACCCGCCAAATTGGGAAAGTAGATTCACGAACAAATCGTTCTACCACTATTTTTCACAAAAGACTAGGCTCATAAATCAATTACGGCGAACAATCGGCCCACGAAGCGAGTTGATGCTTCGATATCGATGCGAACACGCCGAGCCGATAGAAGCTCGAAAATTCATTGGTATCAGCATAAGAATGACACGATTGAATTTATCTTCAGTGATGGACAAAAGTATTGCCACGGATACTCTTTTCTTCGGCGAGCGATAACCTCATTGTTGTCGTCAATTTCCGGCAGTGATCGGTGACGAGCGTCGCCAAATTTATCGAAGGCGTCCCGATAAGCGTGAAATCCCCACGACCGACGGAATCGTCCGATCGCTGTGCAGTGTTTTCGAAGGGTCGCATGGCAGGCCATCGTAAACCGTGTCGCCTCGTAAACAGACTTTTACGGAGCACCGTAAATATGACCGTGCGCGCGCACTTGCCTTGCCTGTGTTCGGGATTACTTAACGACCAAAGCCGTTCAAATCCTTTATCGTGGCTTGTGCGTTCGCGAATTTCACGCGAGCCGCGCTCGAAGAGGTTGCGCAAATGCAACGAGGACATTGAAGTTCGACGCGAAACAAGCTGTTAAAAGGGAAAACCGCGGAGACGGTATCGAAAGGGGACGACACTGTTTAGATAGCGACGCTCCTGTATCTTCTTGGAATATGATTGTCTCGTACGCGAGCGGATCGAGGACAAAATGTTTTCTGAAACTTTCCGAACGTCGAGTGCCGGAGAAGATATATGTATGTATGTATATCGCGGAGGACAACGGAGTGGGTGTTGTCGCTGCCATTTCGAGCAGTTCGATCGAGGCGTGTCAAGCACGTCAGGTTCGACGAAATATTCTCCTCTCTGATTTCACTCGAATAATCGAGACTATCCAGAATCGATACAGAATCTATAGAGTCTATCCTGGTACAAAATTATAAACGGTCCTCCTAAATTCTGATTTGTTCACAGCCAGTTCAAATCATTAGCTACTATATTAAATCGAATCAGAGTATCAACTTCGACCTCGAAGAACAGGGTTCGCAATTGTGTAAAAGAAAATTGATGCGTAAGGATTTTAATGGATCTAGCTATGGCTGCCGTAAGCAGTCAAAAGCTTCGATCCACTTCCCGTATCCCAAGGGTTGCGTCGTTGCGCGAAACAACATTTATAGTTCCGGGTCCAAAGAAACGGACTGTAGTGCAGGAACAATGGAATTTTCAACAACTCGCCGAGTCCCCGTCGAACTTGTTCGTTCACTTAATTCTTCCTCGCGACATATTCAATCTCTGCTTTTGGCAATTCCACGACTAATCGAGAACTTGCAATCGCCGGATCGTCGTGGCATTGACAAGAGAATCCCTCGGCCAGAATAAATCATAGCTGATCAATAGCGCAGCTCCATTGTTCTGACTTGCGATCGAACTCGTGGATCGAGCGCAATTGGCGAAGATGTAGAGCATTCTTCGAGATTTCAATTGGGTTGATTTGATTCCGATAGCATTGTCTACCTGATATACCTACCAGAAGCAATATCTACAACGATCTCGCTTGTTCGGATCGCGGGTAGAGGCATCCAGGCTACCGCAATGCATCATTCCAGACAGGGCGAGAAGGGCGGGGGGACGCGTCGTCCTTCTACGCAGAGACATCTTGGACGCAGACGTCGTCGCCATCGCCATCGCCATCGCCAGGCCATTCACAGACACGCCGGGATCAATATGAGGAAGTTCCAGGACCACGAAAATCCACGGGCCGTTCCGCGGAACTGCCGACGTACCCTTCGCCCTCCACGTCCTTTCCCCGTTGCTTTTTCGACCGTCGCCGGGCTCAAAGGAACGGCACCACTCCTAAAGGAACGGCGGTGGTGGCGGCGGCGGTGGTGGGGGTGGGGGCGGGGGTTGGGGTGGCCTCGTACACGACGAGAAATCCTGAAGAGGAGTTCCACGATTTCCGAGTTCCAGACTCAATTTCGATGAGTTACGGTCCTCGAAGGGCGAGCGTAATGGATAGGGAGGAAAACGAAAAGATAGGGGAAAGTACGCAGAGAATAATTTTCATCGAAAATCGCTCGGCTGGCTCGCTGTGTTTTACAACCTCAGTCGAAAAGGTAGCACTTGTCTGCTACCTTGAATTTCTCGGCGACGATGTACGATTTTGAGTTTGTAACAAATAAAACGCTGAGATTATAAGCTCATAATAAGCTTGCGATACAACTCGCAATATCTCGAAATCTCGCATAGAACGAAGCAAAATAGTTTCACACCAAAAACTAACCCTGACGCTTCTAAACTACTAATACACATTTTAATCGGTGTACATACATGAGTACAACCTCTTTTATCTTCGATTATATCGATCATTTAATTTTCTAACGAGTAATATGATCTTTAATTTTTTCTTAAGAAATGGTTTTCCCTTAAGACTAGGTTTACGGGACCCGTCCAAATGACGGGTTCTAGTGTTCTTGATTCACAGTTGTCGAAATTGTACAGGTTTTTTCCTTCAGCTCGAAACGGAACAATTTTCATTTGAGGTGTTTTTCTCGAGTAACAAATATTCGAGGAAATAAGAATTTATAGATTGAAATGGGTCGCTCTTTGTTTGAAAAAAATATTGGTACACCTAATGTATGGCATGCGTTATTCGATCGCAACGTAACCGGAAAGGAGGCAGTCTCTCATGCAAAATGAAACATTTTCACGCGAATCTTTCTCTTTATGCAAAAGGAGCTTTGCAATTCATGAGCAGCGAACCCACGCAATAGCACGCATACCCGACGAATTGTCAAGCTCTTTTTTGTCTCGAAAACGAAATCTCGTATGCAAAAACTTTCTTCTGCACAAACGGCTTATTTTGCCAGGAGGATCCGACCGACCAGGGCGGTATCAACTATTTCTGTTACTTTTGATTTGATAAATTTTGAATAAAACTATTCAAGGTATTTTACCATTCAAATATCCTTTTTTCTTTTGTCTAGTATTGTCAATCATTTAGATATAAAGATTTTTGACTAATGTAACGATTGGTCGGTACAGACTGGCTGACTCTCCCCTAACGTGTTAAATAACCTCCCCTTAAAGTTCCGAAAGGATTAGCGCGTTGGTCTCGTAGCAAAAAATTCGTAAAAACTGGTAATAAAAATATAACCGGTTTATAGGGACTTTTCCGCTTAAGGTTGATGGTACGTCCTCGGGTAAAACGTTCGATCTTCGTTCCGTATGTCGATCGCGATCCGAGCGGCGTATACGGGAAATATAATCGGTTTTCACTCGACTTTCTCGCGGCGGTGAAAAATAGGAATCGACTAGACAGCGACGTGGAATTTCGTCCGGCGCGGCGGCTTCCCAGATCGCTGAAGCAGCTCGCGGATTCGCCGATAGGCATCTTCGCGGTGCAGCGAAGTCACCTCGTTCGGTTTCACGGGCGAGGAACACGCCGACTAGCGAAAGACGTTGTCGCTCGCGGAGGAAAAGCGTCGCTCTGGCTGCTCTGGCTGCTCGCTTCGAGCCATATACGGATTTAGCCTAATTTCTGCCGCGTCTCGCAACGAGCCCGAAGCCACCTCGAGGAATTTCTCGACGATTTTGCAACGGGCCACTCGCCTGCCTGCGTATTTATCTCCTCGCGAGCGAGCGAGCGAGCGAACGAGCGATTTCGTTGCTTGGCTCGCGTCGACGAACTTCACATCCAAGTGGGCCACTAGTTCTTTCTTTATCGTACAACGTTTCCGATGCCGCAGCCATTTTTTAACCTTTCGCCGGTCACGTCGGGTTCGGCAGTCCCCAGTCATCCTTAACACTAGATTTACGAAACCCGTCAAAATGACGGACTCGAAATTTTTTAATTTACAATTATTAAGAGCGCAAGGACGCACTTGTGAAGAATCGTTCGATAGATTCGTTTCTTTGAGCACATATTATAAGAAAAATGGCTGAAAATCTAAATAACTAGAATTTTGTTATTTTTACAACGCAATGTAAAATATTCACTTTTAGTGCTCCGTAAACTTAGTGTTTGTTAAACATTCGTAACATTACGTTAATATAAACGTTACCGTTGCGTTAACAGAAAATATTAAACGTTCGTAAATATTATAACTGCGAAACATGTAATGTCAGTATTTTTCTTTTTTTTTTCTTTTTTTAGAATAACCCTTTTAATTTGGTACCGCGGATCACACAAAACAAGTCAGGCAAATGAAACGTCTCTGAAAAAAAGTCCCACTGTCGATTATATAAATGTAATTCTCCGAATTGTAATTTCTCCCGTTCTCTCCACAGGCATTCTGCAAAGTTACGAACAATGTACAAACCGCAACCGATTGAAATTTTTATTAATTAGACACGCTACTTGAGAAAATCTCGGCGGTGTAGCGACAAGGCAATCGTGGTCTACCGCTAACCGCTAGATGTTTTTCACTTCGCAAATTTATAGGTACCGTGATTTATGGCACCCATTACTCCTATCTTGTAGAGTTTACTACTTCGTTCCCCCACGAAAAAGGAATTCCGGTTGCAGCGAGGAATTCTTTTCTTAATACTGTCTCGACAGCATTGCTTCACGTCGAAATTTCAATTCTATTACCATTTATTTATATTTCACAAATACGAGCCCTTGCTTCTAACCTTTATAACCCGCTCCTCAATCATATCAGAAATATTTGCACGGAACCTCCTCGGACAATACTTTGCCCACTCTCGTTTTTCGCTTTAAATCAACAAATTCTGTTTTATTACAAGTGAACAGTTTTAACACTAGGTTCACTGACCACTAAGACTGATTATTTCATATTACTTAAAATCTCAAGTTTATCGAATGAAAAAGCTTCCCATTGTTTGTTCCTCACTCGAAACTCTTTACCAAGGTATAATAAGTTTGCTCGTACTCGAGTTATGGATGCACACCGGATAGACAAACACGAGCAATACGAGCGAAGGGGTTACATCTTCACAGGGTTCACAATGAATTTCACTGCCATCGGTTTCTGTGTGTACTTTCCAGTAAGTTGATAGTTGCGATACACGACGCCACCGTTGTTGATAGCCGACGCATGAAATTTGATACTTTCTGCGACTGTCGAGCAACAAGAAAGGGGATCCTTATCCATTCGACATGATGGATTAGAGGCGGAACGGAGCTGGTCGCGTTGTCGGGTCGCGCGCCGCGACGCGACAAATTGGAAACGAAACTTATTCGAATCGTTACATGGTGGTGACAAAAAGGGTGATTCTCGTCGTCGCGGCTCGAAGCGATCAGAGTGTTCCCGAAGATACAAATATATAGAAGGAATACTCATTCTGTCACGGACAATTCAGAGATACTGCGAAAATTACGTCTATTACGCGTTGAACCCTCATCCGTCCCATTTCCATAGCTTAATCAGTCCCTCGGTGACAGATCGACGCGACGCGACGCGACGCGACGCAACGCACGGTGGGGCATCGAAAGACGAAATTTTTATTTTCTCCAAAATCAATGCAACTTCTTTCTCGTGTTCCTGAATATGCATGCACATAATCTACCGTAATTTTGTTGTCATCAACAGTAGCATTTAGTAACAAACAGATACGTGAAAGTATATGTGACGACCATTCTCGCGATGAAGATGACGTGTCCTTGACTCCAGCATTCGCATGTTACTACATATACAAAGTTTAACTCCTTGCGCTACTACCACCTTGCGTACTACTTTCATCCTGGTTGGTCAACTTGTTTTAATTCGCAATCGAGGTTGAATTCCACCGAGCTCCAACAGCCGAGCACAACGGCGGCATATTTCAAGGCAATTTCAATTTCAACGAACAATCGAATCGCATCCGTTCCGTGATCGTTCGTCGCGAAACAATCGCCCTCCGAAAAACTCTCGACCTCTCAATTTATCGGTTGACCCGTCCCGTTCGTTCGCAATCAGTTTCGAACTTTGTCGGGGAAACGCCGGACACCGATCGAAACAAAATGGCGGCTCTAGCGGGGACAGTTCCAACTCCGGAAAGTCAATTTCAGCGTAGGCGAGCCGCTTAAAGGTAAAACTCGTGACTAGGATCGGTGGGCTAGTATAACGATCGGAACCCCGTGTTCCCCGACTCATCGAAAAGATTTCCAATAAGGATCGCGGCGTTAATAAATGGCCGCGGGACTCGTGGCAACGAGTGCGAGCGTGAGCGCGAACACGGCGAATCGAACCGGTGATTTTGCAAATTCCGCGGCGCGGACGCGACGTGAATCGTCGATTGAAAATTGTGCAATTTCGATTCGTTTCGTTCGGTGAACGTTTCCTGTAATTTCCCGATCGAGGCCGTTTATTGGAAAATGGCGTAATATTGGAAAACGAGATCTGAAAATGTATGAGCGTTACCGTGCGGGAGAAAAACTGTCGGCGATCTACTCGATTATTATCCTCGTTCCCGTGGCCAACATCTTCGATCTTCTCCAATCCGGGCACGTGAAAATTATCCTAAGGCGTATTCACGAGCGTGCGATGTTGTTAGCTTAAAACGTTGCCATGTAACGTAATCATTTTCACTAAAACGTATCCGTTTATCTGGAGAAAGTCTAGTGGAATATAGTGGAGTTTTACTAACTACGGGAAAAGTCGAAATCAATCTAAACAAATTTGTACACCGAATCGATGTATTGTATTTTTGTTTTTTTTTTTTGTTTTTTTTTGTTGAAACTCTGCATATATTATTTCGTGACATTTCATGTTCATCGCAAAAAATTTTAGCAGGGGCAACAAATTTGTTAATTCCATTACCCGATCAATAATAAACTCACTTCACTTTCTTCATTTTTTTTTTTTTTTATTGTTGAAAGATGGTATAACTTTGGAATAACAAATGGCATGCATAAGTAACTCTATTTCGATTAACTCTAGTTCGTTTTCAACACTTGAGACACAATAGTCGTTTTCATTAATAATTGGAGTCTAACGTTTAGCGTTAAAAATGTGAATCTTTCTGCAAACTAAAAATTGTCTTCTTTGCGTTTGCAAGACATAGGAGCCAGATAGAAATTTTCTTCTTCCCTCGGTAATTTTAAAAAGATTGAAAATTACATAGCCACATCCCCGAATTCTTCGAATCTTTTTACTGCTTCGAATCCCTGCACTCCTTTTTCTCGTAACAATTCAGAAACCTCTAGAGTTTTTTCAACAATGCTAAGATACCTGACCCAATTAGAAGTTCCATGGGAATGCAAAGTTCGAAGGTTCGCCTGAACTTTACCGCCTCATTTCCCGCCGCGGAAATCGCATAGCGTCAGCGATCGTCGGGCGCAGATATCATTGACTTTCAATAAATCATCGTCGATTTCGAAACGCCGCGCCGCGGTTTTGCAACGTTACTTGAAACGAGAGGTACGAAGGGTTGGTTGCGAGCGCAGGTGTCGCCGCGCCGCGCCGCGCCGCGCCGACGCGATCAATTCCGTTTCTTCGCGGATCAATCGGCTCTCTCGGTTGCTCGCAAAATTATGCCGCGAGCGTGCTAACGCGCGCGCTATCCGCGGCGTACGTATGAGATTTCTCGGGAAAGTAAAGAATCTAGAGTAATTGGCTGCGCCGGGGCAAGGAGAGCAAGTTTTTCATTCTTTCGGGGGATATCTGTTACCGGCGAGCGTCGTTAATCCCTTTGCTTACGGGACAACAACGGTTACGTGACTTACCATGCAAGTATCTCTGCTCGCGTATTTCATAATATAATCCGTGGTCATAAGGGCAGCATTTTGAAACTTTTATACCGTTCGTCCCCTACATTAGGATTTTTAGTTTTCTGACTGAATTCTCACTACTCGTAATCGCTACTCGTGTAGGGGTAAGAAACCTTGGCAAGCGGGTAGTTTAGAATTTTAGAAGATCGACGGCGCGTGTTCAACGGCGAGATTCAGACTGACTTTTCCGTGCGCTTCAGCCTTTTTCTGTATACGCTGCTCGCCCTCCCTTACATTGTCTTTCGGCATCGGCAGATCACCAAAAGACGGGTTTGGTGACCGCCGCCTTACGACGGAATCTGCGGTTCCTTTGATCGGCAAATACGTTGCACACCGAATCCCCGCGCTGTGTCGATCGCCCACCTGCGTATCCCTACACTCGTAATCAGTACGAATAGTTAGCAGAGGGGCATAACGTGCGAACGAATCTTATATGTGATGAATAGCTTCGTAAATAAATATAGGTTTACGTAAACCAATTCTTCGCTGTGAGGTTGAATAAAACATATTATGTAATACTGTTCGGTACGTCAATGTGAAATTCTTCACTTTGCAAAGAATGATACAACCGGAGAAAATATGTTTTCCAGTATTGTAATCCATAGTAGCAATTACATATTACATAACAAGGATTCTGGTTTGACGATCGTTTGTCACCAGACTATATCAGAGATTTTAATAGAATAAAAGAAGCGTCGAATTCAATGGCGGCTGAAAAACCAGTATCGAATAGAGCGCGCAACGTCATGGACCTCACCAGAGGTCTCTTGCGAAGATTAAAGAGCCCTTTTCGAAACGTGACCCGAACCCCGTTACACAAAAGGTTGCAACGTGCAGTCAGACCTATGACAATGCCATTGCACGCTTCTGCGTGACCATAAAACGACTACGACGATTATAGACGAGGCTAGAAGGCAACGGTGTCAGGCGTTCAATGCTGACGAATTCGTTTTGTTTTGATCAATTCCACGGGGGGTGAGTTACAAATGGCGTAGCTGTAGCTAGTCCCCAAGCTCGAATCTAGTACCCTATTCATTTAGGCGAACGGTGTTTCTCCTTGTTATGTTACGCTGGGTCTGACAATTGACAGCGTCCCGGCCTTTCTTCTTCGATCCGCTCTCACTATCGTTTCCAGCACGTACTCGGTTTGTCAGGGCAGTGCTCTACGACTCCCTTCTACTACAACCTCTTACGGTTAGAAATGAAACTGAAAGCTCATTACTGAACGTGAAGTAACGACGATAACGATCGTCCCTATTGCGCAAACTATAACATCGACTCCATGTAGATTTCAAATAACCGTTAAATGGACTTGAAAAGTGGAACAATTCGATTAATGTACTTACACCCCCTTATAACATCGAGTGAGACTCAAAGAGAATGCAACAAATTGACCTTTTAAAAGTTCAAAACCAGAATAGTTAATTTAGTAGCTTGAATCGAATTAGTAGGATGAGAACCAGAAAAAAAAAACAAATTCTCGAAAGCCAAAAGTGGCTAGGATCGTTGACGGTATGTATATATCGATTTCTAACCCCGGGATTGCGTCACCGTTGAGCACTCTCGAACGATCTAATTTCTACGCACCGCGTTACCCAGCATCCATCGCCGTTGGAAAGCTCGGGGAACCGCCAAGGAGCCGGCATCGTGTTTCCATGTTACGAGAGGCCGTTCCTAAGTCAACGTGAATAACGATTTCAATTACCCGCATCGTTTCCCCCGTGTTATCGTGTGTTGCTCGTTCGCGGAAGCGGGTTTCGTGTGTTGTCCGGGGGCCTTATTACTCTCGTTACAAGCTTCGCGTCGATTCAAGGCCGTGGGATCGGGAGGGACAGTTCGTTCAGCCACCGACCTTGCCGCACTTTCGAGTCTAGCAACCGCGACGGGGACCAGAGTCCCCTCGAAACTTTTCCTAGCGCGACGAATATCACGGGAAAGCGGCAAACACCTCTCACCTTTTGCTCCGCGCCACAGGTATCCGATCCGCGACGTCGCCCTCGGATAGCCAAGATGACGAAGGTGACCTGAAATTCACGCGAGCATACCGGAATTCATCCTCCAGGTGAACAAGAACGCCAGTTTGCCTCGGACACCTGTGAACTGGGTCGCCGCTGACTCCTCCCGACGACGTCGAATGGTTGTTTCGAGCAATATTCGTAGCTATCGCATGTTTCCGACAATGTTCGCACGTCGTTCTACGACAGTTCTACCGTACCGTAAAACTAGTTACTATATCGGTGCAACCATACGTTCCTTTCGCTGAGCCTTCTCTACGCAGGATCCTCCGAGTCCCCTAGACGTTCACCGCTACACTTTCGCCCGCTTCTCACCGCTCCTCGAAAACTGGAATAGGGTGTGCGACGTTTCCAGATGTTGAACAGAGTGGGTCACAGGTCGTCACGTTCGTTAAATACTCGTCGTGACACCACAATCGCGGGCCAGGACCAATGGACGATGACGCGCCATCTTCCAAAAGGGAATGGCGCCGATGGTATTCGTGATGGGAACCAGGTTTAGATATCAAGATCCTCGTTAAGAAGAACGCCTATGATTGCGACGATAAAATGATTGGTGACTCTCGGGCTTGCTATAGAAGCCGTTAAGGCTATCATAGATATCGTACGAGTTCAGCTGCCCGATCTATTCAGAAAACTTCATGACCCACTCACCGATTCTACATCCCTTTTTCGAATTCCTCGTTAGGACGCAGTTGACACAAGTCATTCGGAGAGTATATAAATAATTATGTACGTATACCTACTTGGAAGATTTTCTAATCGTAACGATGTCTTTGTTCCTGAATCAACGAATAAACAATCTTCTGATGATCAAGCGAATGACTGCAAATTTGAGATCTATTCCCGTTGTTGGTGTTGTAGCGTTCATATTCAACAATTTTTAGTGCAAAAATGGTGCAAGTGAAAGTTAGTCATTGGATAGTGGGCAGATTGCGGGACTTTATATAAAATAAAAATTGTCAGTATCAATTGCGAGGGAAAAGAGTTACATACAAAAAATTGATTTCTGCTCTGAATAATTTTAATAGGTTGTAAATAATATATATATATATATGTATATATATATAATTATGTTATTTTATAACAATTAAACTGTTGAGACGCGATGTCAAACCAACCAGACAAATATTGACTTACACCACTTTTTGCATTGAACGGCTCAATTAATTATCGAACGAACGGTTCACATCGAGATTTCATTCAGTGATACATTACGTGGAAATATGACGATTCCCCCGATGTTCGTACTGCACCGTGCACAACGTTCAATGGATTTCCCACCGTAACATATTATCGTCTTATCTTCTTTATCAAGCGGTGAATGATTCACAGATCTTGGTCCCCCGACATTATTACCATGCGAGAGAGTACCAGGAGGTTGGTGCGCGTTCAAACTGACCTGATCCCACGGTCTAGATTTCTCGTTAGTATTCGTCAGGAGATTAATAAGCGGCCAATACCACGCGTAACCTGATTCTTACATGCACAAACAACACTTTACCGAGCAACGAGCAATCGCGACTGATCCAAGTGATTATGTCGATTCAATAAGAATACAACATTATGCGTTAGCTAACAAACTCTTCCTTTCGGACGAAACCGTCTGGTTATCAGATAAACAACAAAGGGGGCTGCTACGTAAATATAATTCTACGAATCCTACTTCTATCAAACGTGGTTGGTGTAAACGAATTATTATTTTAAAAATTTGAATAATTTAAATTTCAATAGTAATAAATACATTCCATACAAATGTAGTAGAAATGTTCATGTAACATTTAAGTATTTGGCAATGTTCTTCTAAAAAATTGTAAAATTTTATTCACTTCATTTATCCGTGGAATACTTTTCCTTTCTAGAATAAAACACGTTTCTTATCAATCCTAGCCGCTTCGGTTCGAGAAGCCGTTCGGATGGCGAAATCTTTTTTCTTTAACCCTAACCGCTGACCCTAGTCCTAAAACCTAATCCTAACCCCAAAAACCTAATCCTAACCTCCGACCCTAGCCCTAAAACCTAACCCTAATGGGAATATCGGCTAGAATCATTTGTTCTGTTCTTTAGGGGTTGGATAAGAAGAAACGAGAGTGCTCACGACCGGGATTTTAGTGTACACTAGCCTAATTTGTAAGTTTGACCGGAACCTGCATCATCTTTTTAGTCTGGACCAGAACCTGCATCATCTTACGTGCATCATCAGCAGCGGATTCCAAATAATGCCAGAATGAATGCTACTTCTATGTTAAGGGCCAGTTTTCCCAGGTGGCCTTGAACAGTCGATAGTACCGCTATAACGGCCACTAGAAGAAGCTAAATAGTAACATTTTCGTCCAGTATGGGGAGCTGGGTGCACTTTCCACATTCAGTGTCGAGTGGCATTTTCCGAGTATCCTCTCTGATTCGGTCGCATGATCTCTGACAATAGAGGCGATCTGAGCATGCGTGGTCGACATCATAAACGACGGCGCTGCCGTAGCTTCGTTCGAACAACCGTGTCGCGGCACACTCACACACCACCAAGTCGGCGTGTACGTGTACCGATGAGACTAGCAAGGGTCCGGGATGCCGCGAATCATTCCTCGATAATGCAAAGATGGGGCTTATCAGTAGTCAAAAGCGCTAGATAAAAGATAAATCTAGAGCGCTCGCCATCAAACAGGTCCGACTCTTGCATTTTCGAGCAATATTTTGCATTATTCGGTCGCATGGTGCCTGCCGTAGCTTCGTTCGAACAGCTGTGCCTCGGCACACTCACACACCACCAAGTCGGCGTGTACGTGTACCGATGAGACTAGCAAGGGTCCGGGATGCCGCGAATCATTCCTCGATAATGCAAAGATGGGGCTTATCAGTAGTCAAAAGCGCTAGATAAAAGATAAATCTAGAGCGCTCGCCATCAAACAGGTCCGACTCTTGCATTTTCGAGCAATATTTTGCATTATTCGGTCGCATGGTGCCTGCCGTAGCTTCGTTCGAACAGCTGTGCCTCGGCACACTCACACACCGCCAGGTCGGCGCGTACGTGTACCTACGAGAATAGCAAGGGTCCGGGATGCCGCGAATCATTCCTCGATAATGCAAAGATGGGGCTTATCAGTAGTCAAAAGCGCTAGATAAAAGATAAATCTAGAGCGCTCGCCATCAAACAGGTCCGACTCTCGCATTTTCGAGCAATATTTTGCATTATTCGGTCGCATGGTGCCTGCCGTAGCTTCGTTCGAACAGCTGTGCCTCGGCACACACACACACCGGTAGGTCGGCGTAACGTGTACCTACGAGAATAGCTAGGGTCCAGGATGCCGCGAATCAATCCTCGATAATGCAAAATGGCAGAGTTGGGCAAAATATTTATCTAAATAAAAATTTCGAATAACTAGTAAAAGATAAAAGATAATTTTTATTCCTTATTCGAAGGTTCAAGTAAAGAAAGTATCTTTATTTGATGTGTATCGAATAATTTTATTCGACGAGAATTTATCCGACGAAAAAAGATAATTTTTTTTATTCGAAGCGGATTTATTCAAACTTCGAATAATTTTTTCATCTTTTATCTTTATTTTCTATTCGAAGGCTTCTAATAAATCTTCGAATTATTTTTACCGAGCGCCGAGCTTCAAAGACCCAGCGACGACAGACGACATACAATGTAAGCGGATGGAGAATCGCGCAAGTATGAAAGTTTAAACTTTTAGATTTTTCAATATATCCTCATGAAATTGTGACGAGCGAATGGAGGGGATTTTCCTGATGAAAATAAGTTCAAATTCGAGTGTAATCGAACAAGTTTCATTGATACGTAATGTTACGATAAAAATTACAATCTCATTAAAGACAGTCCAAATGATGTCGTGTTTGGACTCATTTTCATCGGGATAAGCTCTACAATTCATTCGTATAAACAATATTGTTCTGATTAAAAATGTAAAAACATAAATTGCCAATAATGCTCGATTCTCCATCTGCTTACATTGTAGGCCGTAGGTCGGTCGCTGGTCTTTGAAGTCCGGAGCTCGTAGAGTCGCGAGATATCGGTGTGAAACAACTACCAATACAATTGCAAAACTTGTTTATTTTTCATTATTTTTTTATGGGACTTGCGCCAACAAATTCGTGGCATTCTTCTGATTAAAATGACACTAAACGCGGTACAAATTGGACTGTGTTTAATATTTTTAATTGTAGATATATTCGAAGGCTTCGAATAAATCTTCGGCTAACTTTTGCCAGCTCGACGAATAAACCGGTCGGACCGGAGGACAGAGAGCGCCGAACGTCGAAGACCCAGCCACTGCCAAACAGCCTACAATGTAAGCAGATGGAGAATCGAGCATTATTGGCAATTTATGCTTTTACATTTTTAATCAGAACAATATTGTTTATACGAATGAGTTGTAGAGCTTGTTCCGATCAAAATGAGTGCAAACACGACATCATTTGGACTGTCTTTAATTAGATTGTAATTTTTATTGTAACATTACGTATCAGTGAAACTTGTTCGATTACACTCGAATTTGACCTTATTTTCATCAGGAACATCCCCTCCATTCGCTCGTCACAATTTCATGAGGATATATTGAAAAATCTAAAAGTTTAAACTTTCATATGTGCGCGATTCTCCATCCGCTTACATTGTATGTCGTCTGTCGTCGCTGGGTCTTTGAAGCTCCGCGCTCGGTAAAAGTAATTTGAAGATTTATTAGAAGCCTTCGAATAGAAAATACAGATAAAAGATGAAAAAATTATTCGAAGTTTGAATAAATCCGCTTCGAATAAAAAAAATTATCTTTTTTCGTCGAATAAAATTATTCGATACACATCAAATAAAGATACTTTCTTTACTGGAACTTTCGAATAAGGAATAAAAATTTTTTTATCTTTTACTAGTTATTCGAAATTTTTATTTAGATAAATATTTTGCCCAACTCTGCCATTTTGCATTATCGAGCAATGAATCGCGGCATCCCGGACCCTTGTGATTCTCGTAGGTACACGTACACGCCGACCTGGCGGTGTGTGAGTGTGCCGAGGCACGGCTGTTCGAACGAAGCTACGGCAGGCACCATGCGACCGAATAATGCAAAATGTTGCTCGAAAATGCAAGAGTCGGACCTGTTTGATGGCGAGCGCTCTAGATTTATCTTTTATCTAGCGCTTTTGACTACTGATAAGCCCCATCTTTGCATTATCGAGGAATGATTTGCGGCATCCCGGACCCTTGCTATTCTCATCGGTACACGTACACGTCGACCTGGCGGTGTGTGAGTGTGCCGAGGCACTGCTGTTCGAACGAAGCTACGGCAGCGCCGTTGTTTACGTTGTCGGCCACGCGTGCTCAGATCGCCTCTCTGACAGGCATCATGCGACCGAATAATGCAAAATGTTGCTCGAAAATGCAAGAGTCGGACCTGTTTGATGGCGAGCGCTCTAGATTTATCTTTTATCTAGCGGTTTTGACTACTGATAAGCCGCATCTTTGCATTATCGAGCAATGATTCGCGGCATCCCGGACCCTTGCTATTCTCGTAGGTACACGTACACGCCGACCTAGCGGTGTGTGAGTGTGCCGAGGCACGACTGTTCGAACGAAGCTACGGTAGGCACCATGCGACCGAATAATGCAAAATGTTGCTCGAAAATGCAAGAGTCGAACCTGTTTGATGGCGAGCGCTCTAGATTTATCTTTTATCTAGCGGTTTTGACTACTGATAAGCCCCATCTTTGCATTATCGAGGAATGATTTGCGGCATCCCGGACCCTTGCTATTCTCATCGGTACACGTACACGTCGACCTGGCGGTGTGTGAGTGTGCCGAGGCACTGCTGTTCGAACGAAGCTACGGCAGCGCCGTTGTTTACGTTGTCGGCCACGCGTGCTCAGATCGCCTCTCTGACAGGCATCATGCGACCGAATAATGCAAAATGTTGCTCGAAAATGCAAGAGTCGGACCTGTTTGATGGCGAGCGCTCTAGATTTATCTTTTATCTAGCGGTTTTGACTACTGATAAGCCCCATCTTTGCATTATCGAGCAATGATTCGCGGCATCCCGGACCCTTGCTATTCTCGTAGGTACACGTACACGCCGACCTAGCGGTGTGTGAGTGTGCCGAGGCACGACTGTTCGAACGAAGCTACGGTAGGCACCATGCGACCGAATAATGCAAAATGTTGCTCGAAAATGCAAGAGTCGAACCTGTTTGATGGCGAGCGCTCTAGATTTATCTTTTATCTAGCGGTTTTGACTACTGATAAGCCCCATCTTTGCATTATCGAGAAATGATTCGCGGCATCCCGGACCCTTGCTATTCTCATCGGTACACGTACACGCCGACCTAGCGGTGTGTGAGTGTGCCGAGGCACGGCTGTTCGAACGAAGCTACGGCAGGCACCATGCGACCAAGTAATGCAAAATGTTGCTCGAAAATGCAAGAGTCGGACCTGTTTGATGGCGAGCGCTCTAGATTTAACTTTTATCTAGCGCTTTTGACTACTGATAAGCCCCATCTTTGCATTATCGAGGAATGATTCGCGGCATCCCGGACACCTGCTATTCTCATCGGTACACGTACACGTCGACCTGGCGGTGTGTGAGTGTGCCGCACGACTCTCATTCGAGCATAGTGACTGCTGACGACGACAATGATCGGAAAGAGAATACAGCGCTCGTAGCGAAAAATGCCGGAACTATATTTGAGCAAAATAATAGCTGTGGGATGGTTTTTCGGGGGCGGCAAATCCTTTGTTTAATACGTAATTATACAATATAATAGGCGTTGCATTGACATTGTATATGTCACCGCTAGAGCGCTCGCCGTCAACATTCTCAATAAGAACCCGGTTATTTAAGAAAATGTGTCCTTATATCTACATTCTGCCGAATATTGCAAATTACGCCTAGAAAACGCAAAAGTAGGACCTGTTCGTTCGCGAGCGCTCTAGATTTATCTTTTATCTAACGCTTTTCACCCCTGGAAAGCCCCATCTTTGCATTATCGAACAATGATTTGCCGCCTCCCGAACCCTTGCAATCTTTTTCGTTCTTGCGGATCTAGCGTTGTGTGGGGCATACCATGGCACACGCACACGGCACGTACACGGCACACACACTGTCATTTGAGCTTCTCCTAGCGGCCGTTTGTAGCGTGAAGATCGCTAGGAAGCTTCTCCTAGTTCCTGTTTGGAGCGTGGCGACTCAAGGCCACGTAGGAAAACTGGCCCTTAACAGAGGCTCTTCTATGTAGGCTTTGATCCAGTCTAAAAGATGATGCAGGTTCTAATACAGGCTAAAAAGATGATGTAGGTTCTGGTCCAGGTTAGAAAGTTGATACAGGTTCTGTCAGGTGTATAGTCTATGGTCGTGCGTTACCATATGGGTGTGCCATTAGGTATTACACTGTAGGGTACCGTTTCACATCTCGGACACTTTAGTTCGTGCCCTAAGAGAACATGTTGTTCCTTTGATACGGTAGTGATGGAATTTTATTATATTATTATAAATAATGCTAAGGGAGAGTAGCTGATGAAAAGTATTCGGCTTTAATGGCCGCAGGGCGCATAGTCTAGTTGTATGCGTATAGGTTCACGGTCAGTGTTATCGAGTTGATTGTTAGTTAATCGATATGCGATTTCGATTTCCCATGTGCTTTGCATAATCGTTATTTATAAAGAGGTACGAATGAATGGAGAGTGTAGCAGTGTGTGTGCTCCTGTAAGTAGCTACGAAAGAATGATGAATTACAGTGTCTTAGGTCAACGAGGTGATTAAATGTACTATTGTAGAAATTCTGTAGTAAATAAATATGTCGGTTGTGTGAAGAGTGTATGTGTATATGGAGATTCTCCATCCGCTTACATACATTGTATGTCGTCTGTCGTCGCTGGGTCTTTGAAGCTCGGCGCTCGGTAAAAGTAATTCGAAGATTTATTAGAAGCCTTCGAATAGAAAATAAAGATAAAAGATGAAAAAATTATTCGAAGTTTGAATAAATCCGCTTCGAATAAAAAAAATTATCTTTTTTCGTCGGATAAATTCTCGTCGAATAAAATTATTCGATACACATCAAATAAAGATACTTTCTTTACTTGAACCTTCAAATAAGGAATAAAAATTTTTTTTATCTTTTACTAGTTATTCGAAATTTTTATTTAGATAAATATTTTGCCCAACTCTGCCATTTTGCATGATCGAGGAATGATTCGCGGCATCCCGGACCCTTGCTATTCTCATCGGTACACGTACACGCCGACCTAGCGGTGTGTGAGTGTGCCGAGGCACGGCTGGTCGAGCGAAGCTACGGCAGCGCCGTCGTTTACGATGTCGACCACGCATGCTCAGATCGCCTCTATTGTCAGAGATCATGCGACCGAATCAGAGAGGATACTCGGAAAATGCCACTCGACACTGAATGTGGAAAGTGCACCCAGCTCCCCATACTAGACGAAAATGTTACTATTTAGCTTCTTCTAGTGGCCGTTATAGCGGTACTATCGATTGTTCAAGGCCACCTGGGAAAACTGGCCCTTAAGGGGGCCGGCAGGAATTTGACCTTGACTGTCACGCCAATTCTCGAACGGTCCTCGAACGGTCAGTAGGGAAAACTCATTGTGGAATGGTTAAAATTTTTTTGTGGAACTACGTCGCGTCTACGAGATATCGGTAAAAAAGAATATATGCAATGCCGACTTGAGTAGTAGCAGAAGAGAGAAACGAAAATTGAGAGAGAAAGCTTGCGACTAGACATGGTTGCCACATATCATCCTTCGCCTCACTGTTGCCATGTCGTCAAACCCGTAAATGTACAAGCGTTTCGTGAAACTGATTCCTGCCTCATGAGCCCAATTCAGCCGACCAACACATGCTAACACATACATTGCCACGGGCGCGTAGATATACGCAGGACTTGTTATCACATTACCTCTGCAGTTTTTCGCTAATATCTCTGAAATGAAACTCGAATGGCGGTCAGTGTATGCAAAAGCTAAGGAAATCATTTGATTTATATTAAATTGAATCAGTTTATTCTTAACATTATAATAATTTTATACATATTACCAGAACTTCTTGAAAATGAGCCGGAATTTACTTCCTGTCAGAAAGAAAATTATATTCAAATCTCATTTAAATGAAATTTAAAGCAACTCTTTTTATGCCACGAAGCGCATAAATGTAATAATATATTTATATTATTATATATATGTATATATATATGTCTCATATTACGATATTATAAATTGTATATATATATATAAATGTATATATCTTCTATGTCATGCCGTATTTGTTCTAGACTACAAAAATTGGTGTGGCGCGACGGTAGCGTGCCAAGCTTTCACCCCGACGACCAGGGTTCAAATCCTGCCTACTAACGCATTTTTTAAAATTTTATTATGTTTTATCATTATGTATTTATATTTTCAATCGATTAACACGCATAAAATTGCATTCTGAATTATAAATAGCATGTATTTATTTACTAACAACAGGATTATTTACTATTATTATATATTATTATTTATATAATAATCATATATTAAATTTTATAAATTTCCTGTGATTTTCCGGATTTCGAACAAGTTACTATTACGTTTGTGTGATGTGACATAAGTTCATCTACCTTTTCTTGAACAAATGCGGTCTTTTCTCCCTTATATGATATTATCCTTTCGAACGTTGACTGATACTGACATCCTGTCTGATCCGTAATTAGAATTGCGAGGTGATATTTTTTACTACTTTCCGATAATTTTCGGCGGCCTGCTATATTTTATTCCGCGCTTCTTCATTATGGACTTCAAGCTTCATGCATCAGTCATTTGTGTACCGAGGTCATTCCACGCGAAATCGGGCACATTTTCGAGTACTGCTGTGGGATTTTGTTCAAATTTGAATATGTTGTAGTTTTTGGCGACCTATGAACGAATGTCAAAGGATTTCTCGATATCTTAAAAATTGTTGATTTTAAATAGACGTGTTAAAAAAAGGATCACCCTTTCTTCATTACATTATAAAGTCAGAAAAGTAAAACCATAAAAGTATCTACTAAAAATGTTTCCCCTTCGTAATGACCCCTTTAGAAGGATGGAGAATTGAACATTGGCTTCACAATGAGCTGGAAAAGGACGCGGAGTGTCCCCGTTTCAGGTAGGTGAGTGGTGCGCTCCGCAATACCTGCAGACTTCGTTTACGACTAGACATGTGCGGGCCGCCCGGTATTCGGGTTCGGGTCGGGTCGCAGAAAGTCGGGCGGGCTCGATTCGGGCTACCCGAGAGTTTCGGGCTGCCTGCTCGACTTTGTCGGGCGGGTTTGGAATGAATCGGACAAGTTCGAGCGAGCGAGTTATCGCGATACCTGAGATTCAACTCTGCGTTCTTATGAAATACATAATGGCAATAATGATACTTCTTTCATAGCTTAATTAACGTCATTTTTAATATACTTGGTTTTTTTCATAATTACCGTAGGTATAATTGGCAAACATATGCATAATCTTTATTTGTATTAAATTTTGAAATAATGCACGTTACACGTGAAAAATTTAAGAGACAATATTTCTGGCATTCTGACGAATTTGTTCCTCCGAATGAACTTGCATATGTATCGATAATGTCGTTAAAATATCCTTACGAAATTACATACAACTAGAACGTATGAAAATAAGGTAAATTATGACAATTTTTTACATTTTGTGCTGTTTTCTCTTAAATTTTTCACGTGAAACGTGCATTATTTCGAAATCATATATCATTGTTACCATTATGTATTTCATAAGAACGCAGAGTTGAATCTCAGGTATCGCGATAACTCGCTCGCCCGAACTTGTCCGATTCATTCCGAACCCGCCCGACGAAGTCGAGCAGGCTTCCCGAAACTCTCGGGTAGCCCGAAACGCTCGGGCCGCCCGATGTGTCATGAAGTATCGCGCGCCCGACTTTCTGCGACCCGACCCGACGATTCGGGCGCCCGACAATCGGGCGGCCCGCACATCCCTATTTACGACTAAATGACCCTTTTTTTACCTCGAGAACTATGGGTCATCCCTGTTGTAGTAATGTTTCGTCTTTTATTCAAATTTTAATATATGTAGTGTTTAGTGACCGAATCTCAAAGTATTTTTCGATCTCTTATAAATTGTTGATTTTACAGACATTTCAAAAAACGTGTCGCCCTTTTTCCATTAAATTCTAAGACTAGAACTCCCAAATCGACGATATGACCTTCCAATGACGAATAAAATTTTTTTTATCTTTTATTCGTTATTTGAAATTTTTATTTAAACATATATATTGCAGACAGTACCTTGCAGACTGCAAAGCCGACAACATGAAATTCTGGTTTTGAAGTATATTTTATGAAACCCTAATTGTCAAGTAAATAATCACCACGTTCTCGTGGTTTTCATTGAGAAATGACACCTTTCTTGTAGAACATATTCAATTCACATACAAACTCACATCTATACATAATCAATCAGAATTCTCCATTCTTCTGAAGGGTTCATTTTGAAGGGGAAATTTCAGGGAATGTGACCACATTTTTTCCAACATGTGAATCACTGGCTCATCATCGAAAAAAACGCAAAAAAAGAATTTGTTTACATTTTCCTACACAAATAAAGTTACTTGTCATGGTCGAAAACATTATTTTACAACAGCCGTATCCTTTCCAAATTAAACAAAAAGAAGTGTAGCTGAAGTGGAGAAACAGTTCCGGTGATAATAATTCGCAAGCGAAGCCCGTTCATCGACAATGTAGGCAGAAATTTCTAAAATTAAAAACAGTAATTTCTAAAAATAGTCCTCAAGCTGCAAAAAAGAAATTATTGCTAAACCTCTTCTACTGTCACATGGACAACAACATATTTCATTCTAGTTAGTTACTGGAATATAACGGATATTTCGAAGCAACCTGGCGTTACGAGACGCGTAGCGACACGTACAAGGGTCAGAAACCTTTCCAAATTGCCGCATCAATGTTGCAACGAGCAGTTCATAAATGATCAATTGTCTTTGCCAAACGTTCAATACATGTCTGTACAGAGCCCAAATTTCGAATTTCCACCTCATCGGGGAGTAATTAACAATATTCGGCAGCATGCCGCCGGTCGCGAGGCGTACGAAACAAGCCTGACGTTACGAGCCGCGTAGCGGCAAGTGCAAGGGTCAGAAACCTTTTCAAACTATCGCTTCAATATAGCAATGAGCAGTTTATAAATGGTCAATTGTGATTCCCAAAGGTTCAATACATGTCTGTACAGAGCCCAAATTTCGAATTTCCACCTCATCGGGGAGTAATTAACAATATTCGGCAGCATGCCGCCGGTCGCGAAGCGTACGAAACAAGCCTGACGTTACGAGCCGCGTAGCGGCAAGTGCAAGGGTCAGAAACCTTTTCAAACTATCGCTTCAATATAGCAATGAGCAGTTTATAAATGGTCAATTGTGATTCCCAAAGGTTCAATACATGTCTGTACAGAGCCCAAATTTCGAATTTCCACCTGATCGGGGAGTAATTAACAATATTCGGCAGCATGCCGCCGGTCACGAGGCGTACGAAACAAGCCTGACGTTACGAGCCGCGTAGTGGCAAGTGCAAGGGTCAGAAACCTTTTCAAACTATCGCTTCAATATAGCAATGAGCAGTTTATAAATGGTCAATTGTGATTCCCAAAGGTTCAATACATGTCTGTACAGAGCCCAAATTTCGAATTTCCACCTCATCGGGGAGTAATTTACAATATTCGGCAGCATACATATCGTACATACGTAAAACTGTACTATCGATCTGCATTATCGACCGTATTCTATCGCAACGTACAGTGTTTGCCGCGGAGAGACCGTGGCGCTAGTAACCGGAACCGCAAAATTGTGCCTTTTTTCTAGTCATTTTACGTCTTAAATAAGTAATTAATTAATTAAAAATGCATACGACCGTGTTTGTACATGTCTTCGCTATGTCTGTATAGAGCCCTTTTTTCGATACGAACACTAAATCTCGCGAAATTAAGAGAATCTCTCAGCGGCAGCCATCTTGTGACGTCATACTTGCTTCAGAATTCGAATTTTCTGCCGAATATTGTTAATTACTCCGCGATGAGGTAGAAATTCGAAATTTGGGCTCTATACAGACATAAATTGGACTTTTAGCAAACACAAGTGACCACTTTTAAACTGCTCATTGCAATATTGAAGCGATAGTTTGAAAAGGTTTTGACCCATGCATAAGCATATGGATTTCAAACCCTGCCGGCTCCCTTAAAACCGGCACTGTTCTGTTGTATCCTGTCTGAACTTATTTGTTTACAACTACCCTACTGTTATTCTAGAATTTTACGAATTTTGTATGTTCGATATTGTAAACTATTTATATATATATATGAGACAATTATCTATTGAACAGGATTTTCACAATAAACTAGAATTTGTTTCCCTGTAAACAAAGTCTTCTCCTTTATTTATTATGCTAGGTTACAACAATTATCTAAACTATGTACAATCTTACCTGTAAACAAAGAAACGACAATTAAAGTTTATTCTATATCTGACTTCTTTATTTACACTTTTCTAACTCTCTTACTTTATGAACACGTGCTCTATCGCGTAGTCTTCTATCTCTCTCCTTTATCTCTTTCTATCCGTCCCTATGTTCTACAACGCGCGAAGCGCGGTAAAATTTGAATTAAAGAAATACACATATATTTATTTATTTATAATTAATTTAAATATTTGAAACTTAGTGTTCTATCTCCTCTTTCAGTTATCTATCTAGATTTAAATTTATATATACCCTAGTCTTATTTTATAACTTTCAGAGTTTTTCCAAGTGCGAAATTATAAATTATTACTACTTAATTAAATATTCGAACTTATATTTTCCACTCTTAATTTGTCCCTGTCTATTTGTGTTTTCCCTGAAGAAATTCTTATAAGTACGCAACTTAGCAATTTCTATACTTGCTATAGCTTCCTGCCCCTATATATCTCTCTATCCTGCTTTTTCCCTAAGACTGACTTTAGTTTTTTTCAGCTCGAATCTTTCTTTTCCGCAGTAATTTGCCCTTTTACTTGGTTTTCTACGGTGATGGGCGTTGAGGAGCTGCAGTAGTCCTTAACCCCCTCCCCCTCTTTCCTCTCAGGGTCCGCCTTTTAATATTATTATTTTATTTAAGTCGAGTCTGAGATATTTTTCTCTTTTTCTCGTCGTGCGGCTTACTGAATCGCCCCGGATTACCTCCTCCAGTTTAGAAATCTAATCTGCATTTCTCAATTAATTTTTTTAGCTTCTAGGAGAGATAAAAGCCGAGTCGGCGAAGCCGACGAGGCGCAAAGTCGCCGCGATGCAGCGACTTCGCGCCGAGGAGGGGCCTAATCTTCCGAAACAAGTCTTAAATTCATCTGTGCGTCCTTCTCCTTCTTTTCGACCCCTTCCTTTTTTCTCCTAAAATCCTTCGTTTCCGAGAAAAAGCATCCTCCTGCTATTTCTAAGCACTTTTTGGAAATTTTTTCTTACTCCCTCCGGCCTCCTACGCCGTGACGTATTGCTTTAGCATCGACAATGCGGAGCCGCAAAAAAAAATTTTTTTTTTTTTTTCCCCCGCTCAAAATTGGTAGCTATTGATAAAATGTTGATATGAATATTAATGAACTATTGATGTGTGCACTGATATCACTCCCTACTATACCACTTTATTTTATTTTGTTTAGAAAATTATTAAGAAACACTGAGATTGTTCATTCCTCAATATTTCTACTCTACTCCACTCGCGGTTTATACAATATCAAAACTCTAACTTTCTTCTCTAATGGCTTCCTACAGAGAAGTTTCCTTACACACAATAGTCCTAACCCTAACCCTAAAAACTTAACCGTAACCAACAAAAACCTAACCGTACCTCCAATAAACCTAACCCTAACCATTCACACTAGCCCTAAAACCTATCCCTAATCCTAAAAGTTAACCCTAATTATCGAAAACCTAACCCTAACCCTAAAAAGTTAATCCTAACCACCGACACCCTAACCCTAACCTTCGAAAACCTAACTCTAACCATGGAAATCCTAACCCTACCCATGGAAAACCTAACCCTAACCACGGAAAATCTAATCCTAACGATCGAAAACCTAACCATAAACATGGAAAACATAATCGTAACCTACGAAACCCTAACCCCAACCTTTCCAAAACTAACCCTAACCCAAACCCTGCAAAACTAACCATAACCCTCCGAAAACTAACCCTAACCCCCTCCAAAAACCTAACCCTAACCTTCCGAAAAGTAACCCCAACCTTCAGAAAACTAAACCTAACTCTACAAAAACTAACCCTAACCTTCAAAAAACTAACCCTAACTCTACAAAAGAAACCCTAACCCTTCAAAAACTAACCCAAACTCTACAAAACTAACCCTAACCTTCCAAAAACTAACCCTAACTCTACCAAAACCAACCCAACCTTCAGAAAACTAAACCTAACTCTACAAAAAAAAACTAACCCTAACCTTTCAAAAACTAACCCAAACTCTACAAAACTAACCCTAACCCTCCAAAAACTAACCCTAACCCTCCAAAACCTAACCCCAACCTTCCCAAACTAGCCCTAACCCTCAAAACCTAACCCCAACCTCCAAAAACTAACCCTAACCTTCAAAAACTAACCCATACCTTCCAAAAACTAACCCCAACCCTCCGAAATCTAACCCTAACCCACCAAAACTTAACCCTAACCCACCAAAACCTAGCCCCAACCTCCAAAAACTAACCCTAACCCTCCGAAAACTAACCCTAACCCACCAAAACCTAACCCTCCGAAAACTAACCCTAACCTTCAAAAACTAACCCCAAACTTCCAAAAACTAACCCCAACTCTCCGAAAACTAACCCAAACCCACCAAAACCTAACCCTAACCCTCCGAAAACTAACCCCTACTTTCCCAAACTAACCCTAACCTTCAAAAACTAACCCGAACCCTCCGAAATCTAACCCTAACCCACCAAAACCTAACCCTAACTCTCCAAAACCTAGCCCCAACCTCCAAAAACTAACCCTAACCCACCAAACCTAACCCTAACCCTCCGAAAACTAACCCCTACTTTCCCAAACTAACCCTAACCTTCAAAAACTAACCCGAACCCTCCGAAATCTAACCCTAACCCACCAAAACCTAACCCTAACTCTCCAAAACCTAGCCCCATCCTCCAAAAACTAACCCTAACCCACCAAACCTAACCCTAACCCTCCGAAAACTAACCCCTACTTTCCCAAACTAACCCTAACCTTCAAAAACTAACCCTAACCCTCCGAAATCTAACCCTAACCCACCAAAACCCAACCCTAACCCTCCAAAACCTAGCCCCAACCTCCAAAAACTAACCCTAACCCACCAAACCTAACCCTAACCCTCCGAAAACTAACCCCTACTTTCCCAAACTAACCCTAACCTTCAAAAACTAACCCTAACCCTCCGAAATCTAACCCTAACCCACCAAAACCTAACCCTAACCCTCCAAAACCTAGCCCCAACCTCCAAAAACTAACCCCTAACCCACCAAACCTAACCCTAACCCTCCGAAAACCAACCCCAACTTTCCCAAACTAACCCTAACCTTCAAAAAACTAACCCTAACCCTCCGAAATCTAACCCCAACCCACCAGAACCTAACCCTAACCCTCCAAAACCTAGCCCCAACCTCCAAAAACTAACCCTAACCCACCAAAACCTAACCCTAACCCTCCGGAAACTAACCCTAACCCTCCAAAACTAACCCTAACCTTCAGAAAAGGTTAGGGTTAGGGTTAGGGTTAGGGTTAGGGTTAGGGTTAGGGTTAGGGTTAGGGTTAGGGTTAGGGTTAGGGTTAGGGTTAGGGTTAGGGTTAGGGTTAGGGTTAGGGTTAGGGTTAGGGTTAGGGTTAGGGTTAGGGTTAGGGTTAGGGTTAGGGTTAGGGTTAGGGTTAGGGTTAGGGTTAGGGTTAGGGTTAGGGTTAGGGTTAGGGTTAGGGTTAGGGTTAGGGTTAGGGTTAGGGTTAGGGTTAGGGTTAGGGTTAGGGTTAGGGTTAGGGTTAGGGTTAGGGTTAGGGTTAGGGTTAGGGTTAGGGTTAGGGTTAGGGTTAGGGTTAGGGTTAGGGTTAGGGTTAGGGTTAGGGTTAGGGTTAGGGTTAGGGTTAGGGTTAGGGTTAGGGTTAGGGTTAGGGTTAGGGTTAGGGTTAGGGTTAGGGTTAGGGTTAGGGTTAGGGTTAGGGTTAGGGTTAGGGTTAGGGTTAGGGTTAGGGTTAGGGTTAGGGTTAGGGTTAGGGTTAGGGTTAGGGTTAGGGTTAGGGTTAGGGTTAGGGTTAGGGTTAGGGTTAGGGTTAGGGTTAGGGTTAGGGTTAGGGTTAGGGTTAGGGTTAGGGTTAGGGTTAGGGTTAGGGTTAGGGTTAGGGTTAGGGTTAGGGTTAGGGTTAGGGTTAGGGTTAGGGTTAGGGTTAGGGTTAGGGTTAGGGTTAGGGTTAGGGTTAGGGTTAGGGTTAGGGTTAGGGTTAGGGTTAGGGTTAGGGTTAGGGTTAGGGTTAGGGTTAGGGTTAGGGTTAGGGTTAGGGTTAGGGTTAGGGTTAGGGTTAGGGTTAGGGTTAGGGTTAGGGTTAGGGTTAGGGTTAGGGTTAGGGTTAGGGTTAGGGTTAGGGTTAGGGTTAGGGTTAGGGTTAGGGTTAGGGTTAGGGTTAGGGTTAGGGTTAGGGTTAGGGTTAGGGTTAGGGTTAGGGTTAGGGTTAGGGTTAGGGTTAGGGTTAGGGTTAGGGTTAGGGTTAGGGTTAGGGTTAGGGTTAGGGTTAGGGTTAGGGTTAGGGTTAGGGTTAGGGTTAGGGTTAGGGTTAGGGTTAGGGTTAGGGTTAGGGTTAGGGTTAGGGTTAGGGTTAGGGTTAGGGTTAGGGTTAGGGTTAGGGTTAGGGTTAGGGTTAGGGTTAGGGTTAGGGTTAGGGTTAGGGTTAGGGTTAGGGTTAGGGTTAGGGTTAGGGTTAGGGTTAGGGTTAGGGTTAGGGTTAGGGTTAGGGTTAGGGTTAGGGTTAGGGTTAGGGTTAGGGTTAGGGTTAGGGTTAGGGTTAGGGTTAGGGTTAGGGTTAGGGTTAGGGTTAGGGTTAGGGTTAGGGTTAGGGTTAGGGTTAGGGTTAGGGTTAGGGTTAGGGTTAGGGTTAGGGTTAGGGTTAGGGTTAGGGTTAGGGTTAGGGTTAGGGTTAGGGTTAGGGTTAGGGTTAGGGTTAGGGTTAGGGTTAGGGTTAGGGTTAGGGTTAGGGTTAGGGTTAGGGTTAGGGTTAGGGTTAGGGTTAGGGTTAGGGTTAGGGTTAGGGTTAGGGTTAGGGTTAGGGTTAGGGTTAGGGTTAGGGTTAGGGTTAGGGTTAGGGTTAGGGTTAGGGTTAGGGTTAGGGTTAGGGTTAGGGTTAGGGTTAGGGTTAGGGTTAGGGTTAGGGTTAGGGTTAGGGTTAGGGTTAGGGTTAGGGTTAGGGTTAGGGTTAGGGTTAGGGTTAGGGTTAGGGTTAGGGTTAGGGTTAGGGTTAGGGTTAGGGTTAGGGTTAGGGTTAGGGTTAGGGTTAGGGTTAGGGTTAGGGTTAGGGTTAGGGTTAGGGTTAGGGTTAGGGTTAGGGTTAGGGTTAGGGTTAGGGTTAGGGTTAGGGTTAGGGTTAGGGTTAGGGTTAGGGTTAGGGTTAGGGTTAGGGTTAGGGTTAGGGTTAGGGTTAGGGTTAGGGTTAGGGTTAGGGTTAGGGTTAGGGTTAGGGTTAGGGTTAGGGTTAGGGTTAGGGTTAGGGTTAGGGTTAGGGTTAGGGTTAGGGTTAGGGTTAGGGTTAGGGTTAGGGTTAGGGTTAGGGTTAGGGTTAGGGTTAGGGTTAGGGTTAGGGTTAGGGTTAGGGTTAGGGTTAGGGTTAGGGTTAGGGTTAGGGTTAGGGTTAGGGTTAGGGTTAGGGTTAGGGTTAGGGTTAGGGTTAGGGTTAGGGTTAGGGTTAGGGTTAGGGTTAGGGTTAGGGTTAGGGTTAGGGTTAGGGTTAGGGTTAGGGTTAGGGTTAGGGTTAGGGTTAGGGTTAGGGTTAGGGTTAGGGTTAGGGTTAGGGTTAGGGTTAGGGTTAGGGTTAGGGTTAGGGTTAGGGTTAGGGTTAGGGTTAGGGTTAGGGTTAGGGTTAGGGTTAGGGTTAGGGTTAGGGTTAGGGTTAGGGTTAGGGTTAGGGTTAGGGTTAGGGTTAGGGTTAGGGTTAGGGTTAGGGTTAGGGTTAGGGTTAGGGTTAGGGTTAGGGTTAGGGTTAGGGTTAGGGTTAGGGTTAGGGTTAGGGTTAGGGTTAGGGTTAGGGTTAGGGTTAGGGTTAGGGTTAGGGTTAGGGTTAGGGTTAGGGTTAGGGTTAGGGTTAGGGTTAGGGTTAGGGTTAGGGTTAGGGTTAGGGTTAGGGTTAGGGTTAGGGTTAGGGTTAGGGTTAGGGTTAGGGTTAGGGTTAGGGTTAGGGTTAGGGTTAGGGTTAGGGTTAGGGTTAGGGTTAGGGTTAGGGTTAGGGTTAGGGTTAGGGTTAGGGTTAGGGTTAGGGTTAGGGTTAGGGTTAGGGTTAGGGTTAGGGTTAGGGTTAGGGTTAGGGTTAGGGTTAGGGTTAGGGTTAGGGTTAGGGTTAGGGTTAGGGTTAGGGTTAGGGTTAGGGTTAGGGTTAGGGTTAGGGTTAGGGTTAGGGTTAGGGTTAGGGTTAGGGTTAGGGTTAGGGTTAGGGTTAGGGTTAGGGTTAGGGTTAGGGTTAGGGTTAGGGTTAGGGTTAGGGTTAGGGTTAGGGTTAGGGTTAGGGTTAGGGTTAGGGTTAGGGTTAGGGTTAGGGTTAGGGTTAGGGTTAGGGTTAGGGTTAGGGTTAGGGTTAGGGTTAGGGTTAGGGTTAGGGTTAGGGTTAGGGTTAGGGTTAGGGTTAGGGTTAGGGTTAGGGTTAGGGTTAGGGTTAGGGTTAGGGTTAGGGTTAGGGTTAGGGTTAGGGTTAGGGTTAGGGTTAGGGTTAGGGTTAGGGTTAGGGTTAGGGTTAGGGTTAGGGTTAGGGTTAGGGTTAGGGTTAGGGTTAGGGTTAGGGTTAGGGTTAGGGTTAGGGTTAGGGTTAGGGTTAGGGTTAGGGTTAGGGTTAGGGTTAGGGTTAGGGTTAGGGTTAGGGTTAGGGTTAGGGTTAGGGTTAGGGTTAGGGTTAGGGTTAGGGTTAGGGTTAGGGTTAGGGTTAGGGTTAGGGTTAGGGTTAGGGTTAGGGTTAGGGTTAGGGTTAGGGTTAGGGTTAGGGTTAGGGTTAGGGTTAGGGTTAGGGTTAGGGTTAGGGTTAGGGTTAGGGTTAGGGTTAGGGTTAGGGTTAGGGTTAGGGTTAGGGTTAGGGTTAGGGTTAGGGTTAGGGTTAGGGTTAGGGTTAGGGTTAGGGTTAGGGTTAGGGTTAGGGTTAGGGTTAGGGTTAGGGTTAGGGTTAGGGTTAGGGTTAGGGTTAGGGTTAGGGTTAGGGTTAGGGTTAGGGTTAGGGTTAGGGTTAGGGTTAGGGTTAGGGTTAGGGTTAGGGTTAGGGTTAGGGTTAGGGTTAGGGTTAGGGTTAGGGTTAGGGTTAGGGTTAGGGTTAGGGTTAGGGTTAGGGTTAGGGTTAGGGTTAGGGTTAGGGTTAGGGTTAGGGTTAGGGTTAGGGTTAGGGTTAGGGTTAGGGTTAGGGTTAGGGTTAGGGTTAGGGTTAGGGTTAGGGTTAGGGTTAGGGTTAGGGTTAGGGTTAGGGTTAGGGTTAGGGTTAGGGTTAGGGTTAGGGTTAGGGTTAGGGTTAGGGTTAGGGTTAGGGTTAGGGTTAGGGTTAGGGTTAGGGTTAGGG
This sequence comes from Halictus rubicundus, assembly GCF_050948215.1. Taxonomy (NCBI): domain Eukaryota; kingdom Metazoa; phylum Arthropoda; class Insecta; order Hymenoptera; family Halictidae; genus Halictus; species Halictus rubicundus. Next base: position 21,744,154 of record NC_135152.1, read on the forward strand.
TTAGGGTTAGGGTTAGGGTTAGGGTTAGGGTTAGGGTTAGGGTTAGGGTTAGGGTTAGGGTTAGGGTTAGGGTTAGGGTTAGGGTTAGGGTTAGGGTTAGGGTTAGGGTTAGGGTTAGGGTTAGGGTTAGGGTTAGGGTTAGGGTTAGGGTTAGGGTTAGGGTTAGGGTTAGGGTTAGGGTTAGGGTTAGGGTTAGGGTTAGGGTTAGGGTTAGGGTTAGGGTTAGGGTTAGGGTTAGGGTTAGGGTTAGGGTTAGGGTTAGGGTTAGGGTTAGGGTTAGGGTTAGGGTTAGGGTTAGGGTTAGGGTTAGGGTTAGGGTTAGGGTTAGGGTTAGGGTTAGGGTTAGGGTTAGGGTTAGGGTTAGGGTTAGGGTTAGGGTTAGGGTTAGGGTTAGGGTTAGGGTTAGGGTTAGGGTTAGGGTTAGGGTTAGGGTTAGGGTTAGGGTTAGGGTTAGGGTTAGGGTTAGGGTTAGGGTTAGGGTTAGGGTTAGGGTTAGGGTTAGGGTTAGGGTTAGGGTTAGGGTTAGGGTTAGGGTTAGGGTTAGGGTTAGGGTTAGGGTTAGGGTTAGGGTTAGGGTTAGGGTTAGGGTTAGGGTTAGGGTTAGGGTTAGGGTTAGGGTTAGGGTTAGGGTTAGGGTTAGGGTTAGGGTTAGGGTTAGGGTTAGGGTTAGGGTTAGGGTTAGGGTTAGGGTTAGGGTTAGGGTTAGGGTTAGGGTTAGGGTTAGGGTTAGGGTTAGGGTTAGGGTTAGGGTTAGGGTTA